>NW_012101314.1:278400-345965 GCF_000951045.1 Mandrillus leucophaeus | reverse complement strand
ACCAACATGGCACAAGTATACATATGTAACAAACCTGCACGTTATGCACATGTACCCTACAACTTAAAGTATAATAATAATAAATAAATTTAAAAAAAAAAATACAAAAATTAGCCACTGGGCATGGTGGCACATGCCTGTAATCCCAGCTACTCAGGAGGCTGGGGCACGACAATCACTGGAACCCAGGAGGCAGAGGTTGCAGTAAGTTAAGATCATACCACCGCATTCCAGCTTGGACAACAGAGCGAGACTCCATCTGAAAAAAAAAAACAAAACCAAAAAAAAACTTGAAAACAGTGTGATGTTTTCAAGGCTTGCTCTTAAGCTTCATTTGGTGGGTGCAGAAGAGCCTTTAGTCTAGGAATAATTTAACACTACTATTGAGGCAATACCCTTTGGAAGGCTCCACTTGGTCTCTTTTGTGTTAAGAAGTCTTTCTACTGTAGCTCATGGGAATGTAAAGTATTCCCAGTCCTGTATATGCTCCAAGGATTGCTCCACCTGCTCCTTTCCAGTGGTTTCTTCTCGAGCTTGATAGTTTCCTCAAATTCACGCACTAATAATTACTCAGCTAAAGACTCAAAGGGACCCTCTGTAGATATGTGGAGTGCTCTCTCTCTCCTTGAAGCTTCCTTCTATCCTGTGCTTTGCCCCTCTATGAAGTCTGGCTGCCTTGGCCTCTCTGAACTCCAAATTCTGTCTCTTCAGCTCAGGGAGATCACCAAACTAGGCTGGGTTCCCATTTCTATGCAGTGGCCTGGAAATTCTTTAGCCAGTAATCTGGGTCATTCTTCAGGTTCATCCTGGCTTTTTTTTCCTTTGAGGGGGAATGCCTTTTTTCTAATGTCTGACAATCATTGTCTCATAGATTTTTGACCAACTTTTTAATTTTTTAAAAAGGGAGGGCAAATTTTGTTCTGGCTGCTCTATTATGGCCATAAGTGAAACTTCAATGCTTTAACTTCAATTAGAGTCTTAAATTTAGATAGAATGTGAGCTCCTTGAAATTAAGCTAGCACCTAGAATAGAACTTGGCACATGGTAGACATTCATTAAATATGTTTTGAATGAATGAGGTCTGTTTCCTTCAGTATTGTCCTCAATACACTTTTTTCCTTTTAATTCTAACCATTTCTCTAATATACTAAGAACATTATCAGTTCCTATTTACTATCCTGAAATATTGACTTTCCTATATCCATCTTGGTGTGGTTAACACACTTCCATAAAGTTTATTTTTTTTTTATTTTTATTTTTCAGAGACAGGTGTCATTATGTTGCCCAGGCTGGTCTCGAACTCCTGGGCTCAAGTGATCCTCCCACCTTGGCCTTCCGATGTTTTGGAATTACAGGCATAAGCCAATGCACCCCGCCTTCCATAGAACTTTTAAAACGTTTAGAAAAAAAAATTTCCAAGAGAGGACCTACATGAACTGTACATTCCTCTGGCTGACTTAATCTCCTGATATCTTTGTGAGCAGAATCTCTAATCAGTTGTGTACCCATCAAACAGTAGTCTAATCCAGTGGCCTAAATTTTCCTCAGAGGAAATGATTCGTATGTGTGATCTGCCAAAATAATTTAGTGTGGCCCTGCTCTCACATTATAATTTATGCTCTGAACACTAGAAAGTGCTAGAGACTGGCTAGTTTTGGCATACCGACTCTGTCTCTTCCACGCTACCAGGCTACCTGCTTAAAAAAAAAAAATGTCTTGGATAAAATTGTCTCTTAAATCAGAAGAATAAAGTAAATTCAGTTCAAAGTTAATTGTGTCAGCACATAGTAGGCATTTAGGCTCCCTCCATCCTCACTACAGCTGGTCTTCTTTTATCCCTACTGGCATGTTTGTAATTTGAAACGAGAGTTGAACTGCATACATCATTCCAGCATTAAGAGAAAAAATAACACTTTATTTGGATTAAAAGAATCAGATGTGAATTAAATGAAAACAAATTTTTAAGTGAAAATAATTTCACTTAAATACATTCTCTTAACATATTCTCCTCAACTTAAAATGGAATTTAGTGAGAGTACCACCAGACAGCCACAGCATAAATGACTTATCACTGCTGCTTTTAAAGGGAGCATTTCCTGACGTATTGTTTTTGCTCTACATTTATTTTTTTACTTTAGAATAATAAATCTAGATCCTTAAGTCCTAGAAGGAATTGGCTTCACTTAGTAACTTGAATCATAGTCCCTAGACTCCGAGGGCTTATCACTAGCAAGATGGATCAGGACTGGAAGTATGATTTGTTTAGAGAGGTTTTTGGATATTTCTTTTCAATTTTCGATGAAGAAGAGCAATAAGTCTGCTTATTTGGGCTTACTGTTGAGTCAAAGTTAAGACACACAGCCTTTTTTTTTTTTTTTTTTCTGAGACATAGCATGTTAATAACTGAAAGTTTTCTTCTAGGTGAGATGCTCAAGTCACAATTTAGTTCTTATTATACATTGGCCTCATAGTAACCATACATCTCTGGACGCGATCTCACTTTAAACAGTTGAAACTGATTGGAAATGAAAGGGATCTCTTAGAGTTTCTTACCTTTAAGAAAAAGAATGTAATTATTTCACAACTTTAGAAACTACACTGCCCAAACAGGCTAGTAAAGCAATGATAGTAGTAGCAAAACAAAACTCTGTAAATTTAATTTATTAGCAGAAACTTAGTTTGCTTTTCCAGATGAAAAAGTGCTGAAACATTTCAAGCACAAAACTTCCAAGGTGCAGGTGGATGTCATCCATCACGTGGGGGTGGAAGGGCCAAGTTTAATTTATTTTTCCCTCCTTTTATTTGCGCTAATAATTTGAGGGCAGAACTTTTCAATGTTGACTGTAATTATTAGGCCAAGAGATTTTAGTCGACAAGGTTACAACATTCAGTGCAGAGGAAAACCGGGACAAATCAAAGTCAAAATAAGTTTCTCCTTCTGGGACTATGACACGAGTGGGAACAGCTTGTTCATTAATTGCACAGATGAAGTCATTTTTGTTGTGCTGATATTAAAGGCTTGACATGAGAATCTTTCAGTCCCATCTCGTTCTGCAATATAACCCTGGTGACAGGTATTTAGGAACTGCCCGTTCTTCCAAAAGGTTCACTGTCTACCAAGTACTATCAGACTGTCCATATACATAGTTAAACTGCTCCCAACTGTTTTAAAGCACCACAGACCTTCTGTGTGGTAGGCACGCCTCAGGTTGTAACTCTCCCCTTTGAACTGGATAGTCACTATTTAACTTTTGAATTTTTTTTTTTTTTTTGCTTGCTTACCCTTCAGAAACAGTGAATAATGCTTCATTTTTTAAAAGAGATCCCTTCTATATAAAAACAAACTTACTTCCTAAATGCAAAGAGCCTTGCAAAATGTAGTAAAATACTTTACAGGATATCTCAGACCCTTGCTTAAGTTTATTTTCATTGGTGGAGACTCTGTGGGGCTATTTCACATTCTGTTCAATGCTAACACATACCAAATTTGTAGAATCATGGCAGATGGTTCGTATGAAGCAGGAAGGTTTGCAAAATTAAGAGAAATTAAGCTACATGTCAGTGTTATGATCAAACATTACAATTTCCACTAGTCCACAAGAAAATAATAATAATTGGAAGCCCTGCAGCTGAATCCACGAATGCCCTTTCTGAACAGTTGCTTGCTGTTTACCAATGTGAAAGCAAAACGATCTTTCAAGTACTATTTCCTGAGAATTTGCTATTGTTATGTGACCTTCTAATAGAGATATTGGCTCCAATATCTCTTTGCAAGAGAGGAGTATTTTGCAATAACCTCTTCTTTAAAAAGGTTGACTCGATGTGAACATGTCAGGCTACAACTTGCCTGACATGAAAGTTATTATTATGAGACCTTTTCCCCTCCTTGACTTTTTTGCTTTTTAACGTCCCCAAATAATAAAACATTTCAAATTTTTTGTTTAAATAATTTTTACAATATGCAAACTGTACTGGACACCATGGCTATCAAAACGAGCCTGCAGTTACACTAATCTCCACGGAAACATTAAAATGCAGATAAACAATCCTAGACAATAGATAAGAATGCATTAACCTGTTTATTACAGTTTGAACTTCCTCCTAGTACACATATGGGCAAGTTCCCTAAGAGGAAAAATGTTCAGAAAAATCAGAGAAAAGAGAGCAATTTTACTATTGCAATATGAACTTTCTATAGAAGTTCTGACCAATAGTATAATAGGCCATGTAAGTTATTTTAATTTTTTCTAGAAGTCATATTTTTCAAAGTAAAAAGAAACATTTATTTTAATAATATATTTTATTTAACCCAATATATCTGAAATTGTATTCAATATGCAGCTGGTACAAAAAGCAGTAATGAAACATTTTACATTTTTTTCTCATATTAAGTCTTTGATATATGGTAAACTGTATTTGATACTCACGGCGAATCTGAATTCAGACTAGTCACGTTTCAGATGCTCAATAGCCACATGTGGCTAGTGCTACCACGTTGGAGAGAGCAATTCTACAGGATAGAATTGCTTGACATATCTATTGCATTTAAAAAAGAAATAGAGTCTCTTTGATGTATAGCCCTTGCAGTCTTCCCCTTGGTCTTGTTTAGAAACTATATTATGCCCCTCACTGACCCCCAAGGACCTGATATGTTCCTGTCCAGAATGATTATGTCTTAGGATGCTATGCATGTTACAAGATGGCATTTTGTTTCCCTTTCTCTTCTATATTAAAATTGTGCGCCAAGCCAAAAGTGAATCTTGGTTGCCGGCTGTAGTAGTAATCTTTTAGAATCTTTCCCACTTCAAGGCCTCTGCCCCTGCAACCTACTACTGAAGCTGATTTGAACTTAAGAGGAGGCTCATTCAATTCTGATGGGCCAAAAGCTGTTGTCAACATGAACAGCCTATCAGCGAGCACACATTCAGTGCCACTGTAGGCTGGTCAGTAGCTTTGTTCATAACCTCATTTGCTCAGATCCTCATTTGCTTTCAGCAGCCCATCAGTAGTGTAGTGTCCATCTAGTTCCCTAATTGTACAGCATCTCCCCTACGCTCTCTCTGCAGGTGCTCCAGCCACATGGAAATCGCTTCTTGCCAGTCTCTGACCATGGCTTATCATTCTTATCACACAGCTTCCTTTGTCTGGAATGAACTTTTCCCTCTTATTTACAGGTTAAAATCCTACACATCCATTCTACGAAATCTAGTGCAGTGTCTTAGCTTCGCTACTTATTCCACGGTGAGTTGCCCTGCTAATCCAAAAACACCTTTGTTTCTGATGAGAGGATCTACAGCTACCTCCATGAGCCAGTCCAAAAATGCTCAAACTTTGAAGAGCATTAACGTTTCAGTCTTATCAAGAGTAGTCTCTTTAAAAAAACGAGTAAAAGCTTTATTTTAAAGGTTCACTTGGAAACATTTGAAGAGAAGAATTAGTACTTTTTAGCATAGTCATATCAAGAAGGGACTAAAAATGAGACGTGGACCTTCTAGTGCCCTTTTGTGGCCTGAATCCACATGAGCACTCATTTTGTGAGTACGAATTCTCTCTTTAGTATTTTTTAGTGTCGTTTTCCATTCATGTTTTTTATTATTTTATTTTATTTTTATTTATTTTATTTTTGAGATGGAGTCTCACTCTGTCACCCAGGCTGGAGTGCAGTGGCACAATTCAACTCACTGCACCCTTCGCCTCCTGGGTTCAAGCGATTCTCCTGCCTCAGCCTCACAAGTAGCTGGGATTATAGGCACCCACCACCACACCCAGCTAATTTTTGTATTTTTAGTAGAGATGGGGTTTCACCATGTTGACAAGGCTGGTCTCGAACTCCTGACCTTAAATGATCCAGCCCACATGGGCCTCCCAAAGTGCTAGGATTACAGGTGTGAGCCACCAGGACTGGCCTATTTCATTTATTTTATTTTATTTTTAAGACAGAGTCTCACTCTTGTCACCTAGACTGGAGTGCAATGGCATGATCTCAGCTCACTGCAACCTCCACCTCCTGGGTTCAAGCAATTCTCATGCCTCGGCCTCCTGAGTAGCTGGGATTACAGGCATGTGCCACCACACCCAGCTAATTTTGTATTTTTAATGGAGACGGGTTTCGTCACGTTGGCCAGGCTGGTCTTGAACTCCTGGCCTCAAGTGATTCGCCTGCCTCGGCCTCCCAAAGTGCTGGGATTATAGGCATGAGCCACCATGCCCAGCATTTATTCATGTTTTTACAGCAGAGGTATCAAGAGTTCACTCTCATATCTAAGCATATTCCAGATCATCACCATCTCTCTAAAACCTGTTCTTGTGGACTCTCTGAGTTATCAAAAGGACATTACTTGGAATTACACTCAATGTGTCCCTCTTTGTCACTCCTGACAGCAAACACATTGCGAAGTTTTCTTATTCTACTTCTGCGGCATCGTTGGCATTTGTTCCTCCTTGCTGTTTCCACTGCCACATTCTAGTTCAGGGCCACATTACTTCTCACTTATATCCTTGAAATCACCTGTAGCCCTGTTTCCCTTCAACTCCTAAATTTCAACTTTTACCAAGGTGATGTTTCTAAGGCCCAGGTCTAAGCACATTGCCTCCCAGCTCAAAAACCCTCAGCTCCTTCCCTTCACCTAATAAACACAGTCCAAATTCTTTAGCCTGATAGTCAAGGCCCACCCATGCTCTGACCCCAATAAAACATTATAATGTGATCTCCTCCTACTCCCCTACAGGCTCTCCAGCCAAAATGTACTCATCAACTCCCAAATACACCCTACCCATTCTAGCATCTGGGTCTTGTCTGCAGTGTTCTTGTCCTTTCTCACTTCCCCAACTTCTCACTGATTGAAATATGACACCATCCTTCAAGTCCCAGTCAAAGCTACTATCTCTTCCAGGCAGTCCTTCTGGATTTTTCACCAGAAAATAATCTTTTGGTCTTTAGCGTAGACTTTAGTTTTATCTCTATGATAACTCGCTCTGTAGTTTACATTGTAAGTTTGTTTGTGTGTGTGGTATGACTATCTCATCACTGCTCAAATTATAAGATTCATTTCATTTGTTCAACTAATGTTTATTGAGTATTTGTGCTGTACTAATGCAATATAGAAAACAGTGAGCCAGACAGATATAGAATATTCATTTTAGAGGGTCATCATACAGTGCCTAGCATGCATCTTGTACTTTGTAAACACTCAATGATTATTTGTTGAATACCTGACTGAATTTATCTGGAACATATATATCCAGAAAGTTTTATTTTCAGAACAGAAAAGTAAGAATAGGAGATAAATTTAAAAGGCTTCGGAACAGCCAAACTCGGCGTTCACAACATAGATGTGTTTGACTCTTGCCCAGTTTGGCCATGGACACTCTGGCAAGCCCTCACGCAGAGAGCCCTTTTCTCTTCGTTTACACACATTTCTAACAATAATAATAATGACAACAACCACAGTGAGCTTGGGCATCTGATTTCCAACTCATTTTAGATGAGAAGCAGAAAATTAGGATCAGGGAATAGAAATGGCACAGTCACATGGACATCAGTGAGATGGACAGCAGCAAGGGAGGACTCAGAAGAGCCAAAAAAACAAAACAACAATAAAAAACACAGCAATCTGCAGCCATTTAGAATAGGGACAAACAGTTCTGCAGACCTCAGAGGGGCCTGAGGGCTTCTCAGTATTACAGCCTTTAATTACAACCCTGAGTCCTCTGGCTGGATCATGTTCATAATGCACTATTTGAGAAGGCAGTTAAGGTTGCTGTATTGGAAATGTTTCCATCCAAGATAATTAAAAGTAAAACTTTTGATGTTTAAAAAGATAAATCCTCAGCCATCCATTAAACTCACTTATCCAGAACAACTCTCACCCCACCCTGCACCCGCCGCCTCTGGAGTCAGGGTTTTATTGTGCTTCCCTGTACTACTTGATTCATTTGCCTTAGAGCATTTGTTGGCTCTTGGCATCCAGTTCAATTTTCATTCAATAAGTTTTATTCCCATTTTATTTGCACAATACTCTAAGAGAGCCAATGGAGGACACAAAAGATTTTAAAAATCTAGACCCTACACTTGTCTTTGGAATGCTCAGGGTCTAGTTGAAGGGATAAGACCTACAGCCTTGAACCAACATAAGGACACAATACAGTGAGACAGACGTGAGTGCATGGTGAAACATAAAGTTTGTAATGAAGGATTGTTTAGGAAAGAACTAGGGCTAATCAGGAAAGATTTCTTAAAGACGAGCCTCTCAGCCAGAAGTGGAAGATTTGGGGAGGGCATTTTTGGTAAATAAAACAGCACAAGGAGGCGTATATAGTAGAGGCAAGAAAGAGCAAATTGTGTTTGGGCAATGGTAAAGAGCCAGCCTGGAAGACTGGGGCTGAGGGGCCCCATTTGGATATAATAAGAGATAAGTTTAGAGTGTTTCCATAGTTTTGTACAAATCCCTGTGATCTTTCTAAGATCATATCTTAGTTGGCTAGGGCTGCCATAACAAAATCCATAGACTGGGTGGCTTAAACCACAGACATTTATTTGTCACCACTCTGGAGGCTGGGAAGTCCAAGATCAAGATGCCAACCAATTCAGCTTCTGGTGAGATCTCTATTCCTGGTTTGCAGATGGCAGACTTCTCACTATGTCCTCACGTGGTGGAGAGAGACAGAGCAAACTCTCTGGTGTTTCTTCTTATAAAGGGACTAATCTCATCATAAGGGCCCCAACTCTCATGATTTTGTCTAGCCCTAATTACCTACCAAAGGCCCCATTGCCAAATACCATCACATTAGTGGTTAGGGCTTCAATATATGCATTTTTAGAGAACACAAACATTCATTTCATAACAGATCATGTGAATGTAAATTCCAGCATTGTATGAAAATCCCCCCAAATCAAGTTTGAGGTGTAGACTGCTATTGTCTTCAATCACATCATTTTGCTAGAGAGTTTAAGTGACAGCTAATTGCAAATTACAGAGCTCACTTGATTTGCCATGTCTACGTTCATTTTACAAATACAACCATGGGAAATGTAAAGTTCTCCTTTAACTAGATACCCTGGAGGATACCACATCTAGAAGACACCACCCACTGAAGTCTGTGAAGTTTTGGGTGATGGTTAATAGATTCATGGGTAAGTGGGTGTGAACACAAACATTTTTCTAACACTTGTCAACTGATAAGGACTGGAGATTTATCAGCCTGTTAAAATGAGGTTCTAATAACTGTACTTTTACCTTTTTCACTAGACTATAGGCTGTGGGAGGATGAGGTGTTTTCCATAGTGTCTAGCCCAGTGCCTACCAGCAAGATGGGATTTAGTGTTACATGAACAACTGAAAAAATGACTGAATGTAAAACCAATTTATTTATTAACACTTGACTAAAGTAAAATCATGTATTTCTCAAAATCAACTTGGTCTGAATTGGCTGAGACTTTCGTGACTGCTGGATCATGCTTTTTGAACGAATTAGAAATAAACCACAAAATCAGGGATTTAAAAGTAATTCTTCACAAACGTGTTCGTTATAAATCCAATTCACGTATCCTGTTGAATTGGCTGCTTTGTGTAATTGAGGGCCAATTTCCACGTTCGCATGGCAGTGAAAATCTCAAGCTTAAATTTATTAATATGTTGCCTTGGCAGAACACCAGGCTTCTTAATAGCAAAATATGGAGAGAAAGGATATTAGTCTCCAAAGACTTGAGTTTGATTTTGAAAATAAACTGATGTTCATTTTTAAAAAATCATTCAGAAGACATAACTGTGGAACTATAAAGTTATTTACATGGAAAATAATTTAAAGGACAGAACCAAACAAACTTTTAGTATGGTATTTAGTTGGAGTTCCTGTTTAAAGAGGGCCCAAAAATAAAAATATTTAAGTGTTTTGAGACCCACCTGAGCAATTCAAGTCTTGAACAGCTGCTAGCTCACTAATCAGGTAACTCCTAATCTAGTCATAACTGACAAATAATTTGCCAAATACACCAGGATATGAAGCAGAAGCACTGCGTGGTCAACCAGACAGATCCCAGCAAAAGAGATGACCATATTTCTAATAACTGTGGCTGTCATTTATTATCAGCACTGTATCAAGTGCCGGACAGTCATTATTTTATTTAATACATACAAAACCCCTATTGAGCAGATGAGAAACAAAGGCTTAAAAATCGTTTAAATAAATTACCTCAAATCAATAGATCTTTAAACAAGAAAGCAGGATTTAACCCCATGATTGTTTAATGGCAAAACCTTTGCTATTGACCACTCCATATTATTTTATGGTTTTTCAAAGGATGGTAGTTGAATTGACAACGTCAGCATCAATGGAGAATCTATCCCGAAGTCCCAAATTCTACCCAGGCCTACTGAATCAGAATCTCTGGCTATGAAACCTACAAGTCTATTTTAAGCACCTCTCCAGGAGATTCTAAAGCTCACTAAAGTTTGAGAAGTACACCTCTACTCTATTTCTCCAAACTTAAGAAAATATATATAATATTTCACTTTGCCAGTGAAGATTCTTACAAAACCCAGAAAATGAATATCACATCCATTTCCTTGTTTAGGCTATGTGATCAATTGTCACTATAATTCCTACAAACAGAATATATAAAATGAGCTCCAAGGAAAATGACACAATAGCATTATTATCCGTCTAAAATATGAACAAGGGCTACAATGATTGGAATTCTTTCAAGACCTGACTACACATATTGATTTGGGATTAAAACAGTATCACTTAGCTCACTTTCTAAGTTTTTGCTCACTCTCTAAGCTTTAACACATAAAACAAATTTTTAACATAATCTGACAAATGAGTATCTTGCCAAGAAGGCAAGAAAAGTCAAGAGCAACCATCCAGTGTGCTGTGATAAAAATGAAATGTATGAAAATGACAGTCTGAATTTCAGTCTATTGCTATGAGTGGTTATCTTGCCAAATAATGAAATGTATTGACACTAATGCTGTGCTGCCATTGGCATGTATACAGACGTTGAAATTTTCTAAGCAAAGTTGCTGGAGGTCATTCAAATATTTTTGATGGTGTAATAGGTGAACTGAAGACTCTCTTTCAAAAAAATTTTCTTCCAAACTCCTCGATGAGAAAATATTTGGAATAAAGCAAAGTTTATATGCAAACTTATATGACTGAAATTGATTTTTGTTTCCCTGGGAATTTAAGAATCTTTTTAATTGTTGAGAGCTGGTGTACAGCTGCAAGAGGTCGTCTTAATAAGAACTCAGTATTTATGCTTTCTTGATAGAACAAATGAGAGTCAGCGCTCTGTTTTCTATCTTACTTACGCTGAAAGCCTGGCAACACTAGGATATGATACTTGCTCCTTCAAAATATTTCTAAATTGTTCACTGCTTTGTATTTCATCTCAGAGCTGCTTTATTTATAATGTTATTAAACCTCAAAGAAACCCATATGGTGGAAGAGAATGAACAACTTTTGTGATTTCACTGTTTTATTCCCTCTTAAAAGAATTGACTTGAAAGTGAAAATTGTTTAATCTGCTTTTAATTCACAAGGCCTGTGTCCCTGCTTTGCAATGGGATGGCTTAAACAGACAGGTAAATTATGTTATACAGTAATTTTTTTGACTGATGTATAATTCTAGAGAAATTGTCCTCTTTCTAACAGGTATGTGAAAGTTTACGTCGATACTTGCTGTTTATATTTAAATAAAGCAAACCCAGCCTTGCAAAAACACAAACATTTTTGTCCAAATACAGACTAAGGAATATTGCTACCAGCAGCCCCACTCCTTAAAAATTTCTTGGTTCTTTCTAGCATTACATATTTATTCCTACTGCTTATCATTTTTTTCTACTGTGTTGAGGACCTATTAAGAGCCAGCATTTTTAAGCTAATTTATTTTCATGAGTTCATAATTGTTATATGTATTTATGGGATGCATGAGATATTTTGATACCAGCATATAATGTGTAATGATCAAATCAGGTAATCGGGGCACCCATCACCTCAGCTATCTATCATTTATGTGTTAGGAACATTCTAATTCCACTTTTTCAGTTATTTTTAAATATACAATAAATTATTGTTAACTATAGTCACCCTATTGTGCTACTAAATACTAGCTCTTATTCATTTTATCTAAGTGTATTTTTGTATTTATTAACAAGTCCCATTTTATCCACCCTTACCTGCTACCTTTCCCAGCCTCTGGTAACCATCCTTCTACTCTCTATCTCCGTGAGTTGTGTTTTTTTTTAGCTCCCACATATGAGTGAGGAAATGCAATATTTGCTTTTCTGTGCCTGGCTTATTTCACTTAACATAATGTCCTTTAGTTCCATCCATGTTGTTGCAAATGACAGGATCTTACTTTTTATGGCTGAGTAATATTCTGTTGTGTATAAGAATCATATTTTCTTTATCCATTCATTCACTGATGTACATTTAGGTTGATTCCATATCTTGGCTGTTGTGAATAGTGCTGAGAGTACAGATACCTCTTTGATATACTGATTTTCTTACTTTTGGATATATACACAGAGTAGTGTGATTTCTGGGTCATATGGTAGTACTATTATTTTTTTGTAATGCTATACTGTTCTCTATAGTAGCTGCACTAATTTACATTTACACCAACAGTATATAAGAGTTCACCGTTCTCCACATCTTCACCAGCATTTGTTATAGCCTGTCTTTTGGATAAAAGCCATTTATGGAGAGATGATATCACATTATAATTTTGATTTCAATTTCTCTGATATCTAGTGATGTTGAGCATTTTTTATTTACCTATTGGCCATTTGTATGTCTTGAGAAATGTTTATTCAGATCTTTTGCCTTTTTAAAAATGAATTATGGCCGGATGCAGTGGCTCACGCCCATAATCCTAACACTTTTGGAGGCCAAGGCAGGTGGATCACCTGAGGTCAGGAGTTCAAGACCAGGCTGGCCAACATGGTGAAACCCTGTCTCTACTAAAAATACAAAATTTAGCAAAGTGTGGTGGCATGCACCTACAGTCCCAGCTACTCAGGAGCCTGAGGCAGGAGAATCGGTTGAACCCAGGAAGTGGAGGTTGCAGTGAGCCGAGATTGTGCCACTTCACTCCAGCCCAGGTGAAAGAGCAAAACTCCATCTTGGAGGAAAAAAAAAGAATTATTTTATTTTATTTTATTTTTCCTTTTGAGTTGTTTGAGTTCCTCATATAGTCTGGTTATTAATCCCTTGTCAGGTAGATAGTTTGCAACTATTTTCTCACATTCTGTGGGTTGTCTCTTCACTTTGTTGATTGTTTCCTTTGGTGTGCACAAGCTTTTTAGTGTGATGTGATTCCATTTGTCTTTTTTTTTTTCTGCTTTGGTTAACTGTGCTTTTAAGTACTTACTCAATAAATCTTTGCCCAGACCAATGTCCTGAAGCGTTTCCCCAATGTTTTCTTCTAGTATTTTCATAGTTTCAGGTCTTAGATTTAAGGCTTTAATCCATGTGATTTGATTTTTGTACATGGTAAGAGTTAGGAATCTAGTTTCATTCTTCTGCATATGGATATCCAGTTTTTCAAGCACCATTTATTGAAGACGCCATACTTTCCCCAGTGTATGTTCTTGACACTTTTGTTGCAAATGAGTTCACTGTAGATGTATGGATTTATTTCTGTGTTCTCTATTCAGCTCCATTGGTCTATTTGTCTGTTTTTATGCCAATACCACACTGTTTTGGTTACTATAACTTTGTATTGTAATTTACAGCCAGGTAATGTGATTCCTCCAATTTTTTTCTTTTTGCTCAGGATGGCTTTGGCTATTCTGGGTCTTTTGTGGTTCCATACAAATTTTAGGATTTTTGTTGTTGTTGTTTCTGTGATGTATGTCCTTGGTATTTTGATAGGGATCGCATTGAATCTATAGATTGCTTTGGGTAGTATAGACATTTTGACAATATTGGTTCTTCCAAACCATGAACGTGGAATATCTTTTCCATTTGTCTGTGTCCGCTTCAATTTCTTTTGTCAATATTTGATAGTTTTTATTGTAGAGATTTTTAACTTGTTTTATTAAAAAGGTATTTTACTACTAGGTATTTAATACTAGTTTTTTTGTTTTGTTTTGTTCTGTTGTTTTTGTTTTTTGAGATGGAGTCTCTCTCTGTTGTCCAGGCTGGAGTGCAGTGGCACGATCTTGGCTCGCTGCAACATCCACCTCCCAAGTTCAAGTGATTCTCCTGCCTCAGTCTCCCTAGCTGAGACTACAGGGACTACAGGCACACACCACCATGCCCAGCTAATCTATATATTTTTTAGTAGAGATGAGGGTTTCACCATGTTGGCCAGGTCGGCCTTGAACTCCTGACCTCAGGTGATCCACCTGCCTCAGCCTTCCAGAGTGTGGGATGACAGGCATGAGCCACTGCCCCAGGCCTAATACTAGGTATTTTACTTTATTTGTAGCTATTGTAATTGAGATTACTTTCTTTGTTTCTTGTTCAGATTGTTACCTTTTGGCATATTGAAATGCTACTGATTTTCGTATGTTGATTTTGTATCTTGCAACTTCATTGAATTTATCATTTCTAATAGATTTCTTTAGTGGAGTCTTTAGGTTGTTCTAAATATAAGATTATATCGTCTGCAAACAATGATAATTTAACTTTTTCCTTTTCAGTTTAAATGTCCTTTCTTTATTTTGTCTAATTGCTCCCACTAGGACTTCCAGTACTATGTTGAATAATATTGGTAAAAGTGGGTATCTTTGTCTTGTTCTAGATCTCAGAGGAAAGGCTTTCAGCTTTTGCCCATTCAGTATGATACTAGCTATGCGTTTTCTGCATGTCTTTTATCACGTTGAGGTATGCTCTTTCTGTTTTTTGAGAAAGTTTTTATCATAAAGAGATGTTGGAATTTATTGAATGCGTTTTTGGCATCAATTGAAATGATTATCTGGTTTTTGTCCTTTATTCTGTTGATATGATGTATCACATTAACTGATTTGCACATGTGGAAACACCCTTGCATTCCTGGGATGAATCTCACTTGATCAGGATGAATGATCTCTTAAATGTGTTGTTGAAATTAGTTTTCTAATATTTTGTTGAGGATTTTTGCCTTTATGTTTATCAGAGGTATTGGCCTGTAGTTTTTCTCTCTTTTGTTGTGTCTTTGTTTGGTTGTGGTATCAGGGCAATACCGGCCTTCTAGAATGAGTTTGGAAGTATTCCTTCATCCTTAATTTTTTGGAATAGTTTGAGTAGGATTAGTGTTAGTTATTTAAATGTTTGATGGAATTCAGCAGTGAAACCATGAGGTCCTGGGCATTTCTTTGATAGGAGACTTTTTATTACTGCTTTTATCTCATTACACGTTATTGCTTTATTCAGGTCTTCAGTGTCTTCATGGTTCAATATTGGTAGGTTGTATGTATCCAGGAATTTCTTCACTTATTCTAGGTTTTCCAATTTACTGGCATATAGTTGCTCCTAATAGTCTCTAATGATCCTTTGAATTTCTGTGGTATCAGTTATAATGTCTCCTTTTTCATCGCTGATTTTGTTTATTTGGGTTTTTTCCCTTTTTTTCTTAGTCTGACTGAAGGTTTGTCAACTTTATCTTTTCAAATGACCAACTTTTGTTTCATTGACCTTTTGTGGGCCAGCATTATGCTGCATGCTTTACCTGAGGTCATATGTACAGGTGCAGAACTCTGACACATGGTAAGCACTCAAGCAAATGTTCTTATCTATAAAATAATACTTGTGCTCTCAGCAGATGTGCCTGTAGACAAAGTAATTTATGCTTCTCAACAGCAGAGTTTTGACATAATGTGCATCATCTTTTTTTTTTTTTTTTTTTTTTTTGAGACAGAGTTTCACTCTGTCACCCAGGCTGGGGTGCAGTGGCGCGATCTTGGCTCACTGAAACCTCTGCCTCCTGAGTTTAAGCTATTCTCCTGCCTCAGCCTCCCAAGTAGCTGGGATTATAAGCATGTGCCACCACGCCCAGCTAATTTTTGTATTTTCAGTACAGACGGGGTTCGCCATGTTGGCCAGGCTGGTCTCCAACTCCTGACATCAAGTGATCCACCTGCCTTGGCCTCCCAAAGTGCTGGGATTACAGGCGTGAGCCACCGTGCCCAGCCAATGTGCATCATATTTTAACAAAAAGATTAAGAGCAGGAATTCAATCTGTTAGTATAATGTCGTGGCTAAGATCATGTGCATTGGTGTCAGACAGCCTTGGTGTCAATTCTTGCTCTATTGCTTACTACTTATGTGATCTTGAACCAGCCACTTAGCTTCCTGTGTCTCATTTCCAATCTCATAGGGTTGTGGTGAAGACTATCAAAGAGAGTGCTTGGAAAAGTGCCTGGAACAAGGTAGGTGGTTGATAGATGGTAGACATCATTATCATTCTCTTGGCCTCATTTTTATCACCTGTAAAATGGAACTAAGACCTCCAAAAAGGTCTATTCAGTGGCATGGAATAACTCCTTTCTTGACTAGAAAGTATTCGACTGGAAATCTAGATCAAGAGTCAAGTCCTAGCTCAACTATTTCCTAGTTGTTGGCCTTAGACAAGTCATTTCACCTCTTTGAGTCTGTCGCTTAGATTGTGAAATGATTCATTTGGGTTGAAAGGTCCTCTTCTGACTCTGGATCTCTACAATTTTAGAAAATATATCCTGATTTTGTTCCAGAACATATGAACAATTTTTATGATTTATCCTTCATATATGTAGCATACTTATCACACATACATGCATACACACACACAAATGTGTCTGTATGAGTCAACGGTGCCTGCTCAAAATTTTTTCACATGATATAAAAATGTTTCTTCTGAAACAATGAATTCCTTTCTCCTTTTATTCTTTGTTGGTGATACCTGCAGGAGAGTTGCCCATTTAGATCTGGCTTCCTTATTATATTAGAAATGATAAATGTTCTAAAAGGAAACCCTGTTCTTTATGCATCTATATCAGCCCAGTGTTATTCCCCTCCTCCACACTTGTCTATTATTTTTGTTTGTGCCACTTATTTGCCATTTCTCATATATTTAACTGATCGTATGTGTGTGTGTATGTGTGTGCATGCACGTGTGCATAGGTGTATGCTGTCTCCCTATATAAGAATAGCTATCACGAATTAAGCAGCCACTATTTTCCAGGCACCATGCTATAAAATTTTCTAATTCTTATAATAATCCTGAAAAATTGCAATTAGGAAAACTGAATTTAAGTGCTTAAGTAGGTGCCCATGTTTAAACCATAGTCATTAATGGAGCCAGAATTTGAACCCAGGTCTGTCTCATGAAAGTCAATGTCCTTCCTACACTGTACTGTGTTTTAAACAGCTGTTTGCTTTGTCAAGCCTCAACAGCCTAAAATCTTCCCTGGAAGCAGCTCTGCTTATTATGTTTGTTTGAACTATTCCGCCGCACACACCATGCACACACAGAGAAGTATACGTAGTGGGTGCCTAGTGAATGCATGTTGAGAAAGTACAAGAAGAAAGGGGCACAGTCAGCCTTCTACACTTTATGGCCTTGTTTTTCTCCTAGGAGCTCTTTTTGGGGATCAAAACAGGAAGTGGTAAGGTTGTGACATAAATACAAATCACAGAGTAGTGACAAGTGCCATACTGGTTCTAAGGCATCAAGGAAATCAAAGCTTGGTCCGTCTATTTCTTTTGCAACATTCAGCAGGCATGAAGCTCAGTATCCCCATCTTATGACAACCTCTGTAAACAGCAGCCTGCTGTGGCGGGCTCGAGCACTGTCCTTACCAGTGACATGGATCCCGGAGATCTTTTCATACTCTATGCCTAGTAGTTTTCTCTAGGTTCATTAAAGTGTCTCTTAAGAGAAATTGATCTTTTTGGGGTATTATTGCCACTCACATATTTTGAAGACTATAAATGTAAGCAATTGAACAAGGCTATTATTTCTAATCACAGAAATGAGAGAGTTTATACTTAAATGGATTAATAAATACAGTTTTGGAATCTTTTTTATAGGGTACTTTTTTGAAAAGTAGCTAAGTATGATCAATCTAGGAAGGTTACATTAAACTTAGTACTTAGAATAGTCAAGATAAGTTAACATTTGTAACAAGCAGTCCCAAATTCAGAGACTGTACACAATAGAATTTTATTTCTGACTCATGCAATAGTATCATGAAGGTGTTCTTAGTCAGCTATTAATCTCCCTAATAGCAACTCAGGGGCCTAGATTCCTTCTGTTTTGTAATTCTACCTCCTCTAGATCTTCAGGGTCCTCTCCATTAAGCTATAGGATATAGAAAAAAATATAGATTAAGCAGAAGGTTTTTATAGGCCAGATACATATATGTAAAATATATATGTCATAATATATAATATATATTATGGAATAATACATATTCAGGAACTATTGTTGTTTTTGAAGAAAGGAAATAATGTGAGCATACTCATGTTTTAGAAAGCTCACTCTGGCCATTGTGTGGAAGATGGACTAAAGAATACATAATATATAATATATATGTCATAATATATGATGTATAATATATATTCTTGTGGACAGGAAGTGATTATATATAAATATATAATATAATATATATGATATATATTAACACAATATATGATATATATTACATATTCGATTATATATATATATATAATCACTTCCTGTCCACATTCCATCGGTCAGAGCTTAGTTACATGATCACACCTAACAGCAAGGAAGGCTGGGAAATGTAGTCTAGCTGAATGGCCAATAAGAAAATGGAATGGGGTTAGGTGAACACACAACAGCCTCTGCCACAGCTCTAAATGTGTACTTCTCATCCAGCATGTCAGAGTTCACAATGTTCTATGTAAAAAGTCAATAAATGGTTACTCTTGTTACTATTTGTACATTTGAACCAATCCAATATCCATTATCTCAGCCCTGTATGGTGCACATTCTAGTGTTAGCAGTGGGCTATGATAAATGAAGCGTTACTCCTGCCTTTAAGAATTTTGCACTAAAATAGAGATCTCAACCAACACTGATATAGAGAAGATGAAAGTAAGGACAAAATAAAGGTGAAAGATTTTTGTAATATACATTCTATGTGTGTATATATGTAACATACATGTGTATGTATACATGTAACTTACAGATTATGTCCATCTGCTCTAACTTTAACCTTCTTGAGGCCAAGACCTGATAATATTCATATTTGCATCTGTGATCTTTTGTCACTGCCTAGCATATAGTGAGTGTTATAAATGTATGTTTAGGGAACAAAAAAAAGAACTGTATTGAAGGAGTACAGAGAACAAAATAATTACTTATGACTGGAGCTTGTTATAAGTTGTACATTGTACAACTCTAGGAGACGCAACTTACATTGTAATTATGAATGGCTCTCCTTAGAGTTGTGTGGTACACACCTGCACAGGTATATGTGGCAGCCCTATGGAAAAGAGCAATCAGAAAACGCATCCAGGAAAACATGAAAATTGAACTGGGCTTTGAGATACGCAAAAAAATTCTACATGTGGAGAAAGAGTGCAGAGGCATTCCACACTGAGGGAAAAGTCTGTACAGAAGCCCAGAAAGGCAGCTAGTAGACCAGGTAGTTAAGAGCTATGTTGTGATAAAGAGGTAATGGATGACAGGTAGAGAAGTTACTTTGCCACTCAATAATGGAGGACATTGCCTGCCATAGTAAGTGTGAGATTTTCTTGGTGAGCATTCAGGAACTATTGTTGCTTTTGAAGAAGGGAAATAATGGGAGCCAACTCATGTTTTAGAAAGCTCACTCCGGCCATTGTGTGGAAGATGGACTAAAGAATAAAAGGCAGAGAGACCACTGCCGTAATGCAGCTGAGAGATGATAAAGTCATAATTACGATAATGGAAAAAAGGATAGAAGGAAGAAGACAAAAACAACGTTGTGACTTATTGGCTGCTGTAGGTGAAAGGGGAATAAAAAATTATTCCAAGGGTGACTTGGTAGACAATGGCACAATTAATTGCAAAAGGGGACAGGACTTTTAAAAAGGGAGCTGACCTGTTCAGTTTAGCAACAAATATGTTACATTTGAAGTACCAGCAGGATGTCTACATAAATACCTGGTGCAGAGCTCAGAAAAGAGGTAAGATTAAGATTTCTGAAGTATTAGCTCATGGAGGGTGACTTAATCCATATAGGCCAGGTGGGCAGCAGTTTAGGATGTTACTGGTTCTTAACAGAGTTAAGGCCAGGTAGACAATATAGGTTCTTCAGCGGTTCTATTTTTTTTTTTTTTTTTTTGAGATGGAGTATTGCTCCGTTGCCCAGGCTGGAGTGCAGTGGCACAATCTCGGCTCACTGCAACCTCCGCCTCCCAGGTTCAAGAGATTCTCCTGCATCAGCCTCTAGAGTAGCTGGGATTACAGGCACATGCCACCATGCCTAACTAATTTTGTATTTTTAGTAGAGACGGGGTTTCACCATGTTGCCAGGCTGGTCTCGAACTCCTGACCTCAGGTGATCTGCCCTCTTCAGCCTCCCAAAGTGCTGGGATTACAGGCGTGAGCCACTGCACCTGGCCAGGTTCATCAATGATTCTTAACAGGATTGTATGTGTGTATAGGTAAAGAGGGTTGGTCTAGTTTACCTATTGTTGAGTAACAAACTACCCCAGAGTTTAATGACATAACATAACCATTCATTTTGTTTATGATTTTGTGGGTCAGGCATTTGGAAAGGGTATAGCCAGGTAGTTTTGTTCCACATGATAGTGGCTGGGCCTGAAGGATCCACCTCCCAGATGAATTCTCCACTCACACATGGGATCTCATCCTTTGCAGCTGCTTCATATGGCTTGGCTTTCTCATACCATGGTTGTCTCAAGATAATCACACTTCTTACAAGAGTTAGGAGATGAAAGCTACCAGACCAATAAAGGGCTCTGTCTAGAACTAGCACAGTCACTTCTATCACATTCTATTGGCCAAAGATGTCACAGGGCCCCACTATATTCAAGAGGTTGAGAAATAGACTTCATCTCTCTCTCTCTCTTTTTTTTTTTTTCTAGATTAAACATCTGTTTTATTTAAACCTAGGTAAGTCAGGAACTTTAGGCAGCCTGTTTTGCAGGAGATTTAGTGTTGGAGTATCTTCCTACCTCACACTCCCAAGAATCTGCTCCTGCAGATGAAACCTCAGAACCCTTCCTTCTTGTCAAAAAGGGGCTTGTCTTCAGGCTTGAAGTATAGGTTAGGGCTGCCAAACTCACTGAGAATTGTCTGAGCCCTGTAACTGACAATGGGGTATTTGACTTTGTACATGCTGGTGAAAATATCATCCACAGACTCCAACTTCTTGGCCATGAGACCTGTGGTGTGATACAGGTAAGGTCTACATGATCCAAGGACATCTTGGCTACCCCTCTAGTGGAGTCCTTCCTGGTCAAGGCATTGTAGGGAGTTCTTTGTCCATAAAACCCCTTTCCAGAGGTGACATCAAGCCCCACTCCCTTCACTGCCAAATAGATGGACTGATCCTCCTCCTGCCATAGTGAACCAGCCCCCCAGGCTAGCACCAGGATCAGGACTGGCGCTGCCAGCTGCTGCAGCCACTGCCCTGGCATGGGGCCCACCACAGTGAGCACATGTGCAGAGCAAGGGCAGCCTGGCCGGCCTAGACTTTATCTCTCTTGATTCTCTTGATGTGGGAGTGGCACAGTCACACTGAAGAAGGGCATGTGGGATAGGAGATATTTTGGAGCCATATTTGAAAAATACTGTCTGCCACAGAGGTGTTCACCAAAGTCACTGAGGAGCTTTTGCAAATTATAGCCATTATGCTTCAAAGTTTTAAGGAAATTACATAGAGGCTTCTGAAACATATGCCTGACCAAGACCCACTAGAAAAAGTGGCTCAGGACTGAAATGTGTAAGGAGGGGAGCAGCTTTGAATACGGAGCTCCTATTGTAGACCAGAGATGAAAGAAATGAACTGCCAAAGAAGAGAATTTCAAAAAGGCTGAGGTCAGAAGCACTAACTGTGATGGAGACAGTGAGGATAAGGAGAACTAAGCAGAAGCTAATGAATTTGGCTTTAAAAACTCTCCAGGAATCTTTGAAATCTGTTTCAATGGGGTCGAAATCAGAATTCAGAAGCTTGCAAAGTGAGTTTACAACCAAAATAAGTTTTTTTTTTCCACTAGAAGTGTGACTAGCCTCATTAAAATCTTATTTGTAAAGATTGAAATAGCAGTTCTATGACAACAATATACCCAGTCCGCAAACAAAGTATTGTAAAGGCAGCTGAGGTATAAACTTTAAAGACAGCTAAGGTGTAAACTTCAAGCAAATGGAGATATTTTCCTCTTGCTACTTCCTTTTATCTTTGCAAATGCATTGCTTGGTATTAACTTTGATGTTTTTCTTTATTTAGGATATCAATTCAGAATCGTGTAGTGTATCAGCTAGTTCTTGTTATATAACCAGTCACCCAACTGGTTGTATAACCAATTGACACCTCAACGCCTTAAAATCTGGGGTCAGAAAATGATAGCCTGTGGTCCAGATGCCAGTTTTGTGAATACAGTTTATTTGGACACCGCCATGTCTGTTCATTTACACATGATCTATGGCTATTTTTTGGCACTACAATAGCAGAGCAGAGTTACAACACAAGCTATGCTGTACAAACCTATATTATGTACTATAGGGTCCTTTAAAAGTAAAGGTTTGCTGAATTCTGCTTAAAACAATGAGTATTTGTGACTACTCATGAGTCAGCTGGGCAGTTTTTCTAGTCTCAGCTGTGCTCACTCAAGCCTCACTCATGATCATCTGTAAGCTCTGGCAATGTAGGGTAAGCTCTCTCATCTGTGGTGGTTGACTGGTTGTTGGCTAGTTTAGGATGGCTTTGACTGGAATCACTGGGATCTTCTCCATTACTTTTTATCTTCTAAGTATAGCCTAGTGCAATGTCCTGAATGTGTCCTCCAACAATCCATATGTTGAAATTTAGTCACCAATGTGACAATATTAAGAGGTGGAGCCTTTAGGAGGTGATTAAGTCATAAAGGCACAGCCCTCATGAATGGGATTAATTACCTTATAAAAGAAGTGCAAGGGAGCTGTTTGCCCGTTTTCCCCTTCATGTTTCTATTTCGCCATGTAGGGACACAGCATTCATCCCACTTGAGAGAAGCAGTGTTCAAGGCACCATCCTGGAAGCAGAGACTGGGCCATCACCAGGCACCAAACCAGCTGGCACCTTGGTCTTGGACTTCCCAACCCCCAGAACTGTGAGAAATTTCTATTAATTATAACTTATCCAGTATCAGGCATTTTCCATAGCAGGAGGAACAGACTAAAGCACCTAGACTTGATCACGTAGTGGTAGTAAGTTTATAGCAAGCAGAAGCTCACAGGTCTCTTGGGGCCTATGCTCAGAAGTGGTGTACCATCATTTCCACCACATTTCACTGGCCAAAGCAAATCACAAGGCCATCCCAGGTTCAAGAAGTGGGAAAATAGTCTACCTTGAGATGAAAGGAACTGTAAAGTCATATTGCAAAGGATGTGGATATGGAGAGACCCAAAGGATATGGGGATGGCCATCTTTGCATTTATCTGGAGTAGTGCATTCTGGAGTACAAAAAGTACACGAGACTGGGACTTGAGAGAACTGAGGTCAGATTCTGACATGGATGCAAACTCACTCTGTGACCTTATACACATCACTCATCATCTCTGAGCCTCAGACTCCTTAACTCTAAATTAATATTTTTGAATGCCATACTTTGTTCTTGTTTGCATTCAACAAATGTTTATTTTCTTGAAATATTTTTTAACAACTCTTGAAAATACTCTCTATTTTCTAATGTGGTATTACTTGGGGCCAACATAAAGGAAAACATCTGCTTTTTTTTCACTCCTTTGACAAGGATTCTAAATATTTGTAATTTACGTGAAAAAATTACAACAGTCATACTGGATTTCTTTCAAATGTGAAGAAAGAGCAAAGCTTTTTCAAATGAGAATGATAGAAGCCACCTTCATGGGAAAATATTCTGAAGATGGTATTTGCTCAGAATGGCTCAAGTCTTTGCCTTCCTCAGGCAGTATTGGAAGAGTGGTAGTACAAGAGAGATTTAGGTTAATGAGCTCTCTAGAGCATTCTATAATAAGAGTTATAATGACTGGGTTTTGTCATATGCTTATCAATCCATTTCCAAATTTAACTAGAAAGATAGTGGTATGAACCTGGTCCTTCCTACACCTGCCATCAGGGTGATCTTCAAGCAGCATCCTCCCCACCCAGCCCCTGAAAAGGATCTCCAGCATCCACCTTCAGCAAGGCCAAGTCTTGAAACAGAGTTTGCATAGTTGGGCTGGTGTCATGAGGATCTTCATTCTTTGTATTCAGGTTCCCAGTGCTACATTGGGATATTTATAAAGATGGGGAACCAGTAGGGTGCCATGGCTCACACTTGTAATCCCAGCACTTTGGGAGGCCAAAGTGGGTGGATCACTTGAGCTCAGGAGTTTGAGATCAACCTGGGAAACATGGTGAAACATGTTTCTCTACAAAAAATACAAAAACAGCTGGGCACGGTGGCATGCACCTGTGGTCCCAGCTACTCAGGAGGCTGAAGTAGGAGATAAGAAAATCGCTCAAGCTGAGGCAGAGGTTGCAGTGAGCCAAGATCGAGTCACTATACTCCAGCCTGGGTGACAAAGTGAGACCCTGTCTCAAATTTAAAAAAAAAAAAAAAAAAAAAGATGGGAAACCAATTTACCTTCAATAATCAATTGAGTTATTAATCAGCCCTACTGTTTCCAAATCACTTCAGCCTTGTTCCTTCCTCCATCCCTCAGCTACTACTTCCTGCTCATTCTTGTTCATATTTTATCTTCCTCCCCTTTCTTTGTCTGTTTCTCTTATTCAAATCCTAATCAAACCTCAGAGCCTGGCTAAATTCTGCTTCTCCCTGGAAGCTTCCCTTAACAATTACAGGTCTTCTCTGACATCTTCCATACAAGCATGGGTTACCCAATAGGGCAAATGAGTATGTGTTCAAGAAGTAACATTTATTCTGCATTATATGGGGAGAAAGCACACAAAAAGGGTATGTTTTTTCGTTTCTGGCCTTTAAAGCTCTTAATTTTGTTCTGATCTTTCCTCTGAAATTATATTTTACTTGTGTTTTCCATACATACGGGCATGTAATTTTATATTGTCTTGTGTATGTGTATGGCCTAGTGGTTGAGAATATGTATTCTGAAGTTTGATTTGTGTGGTTGGAATCTTAACTCTGACACTTCACTAGTTCTGTGATTTTGGCAAAGCATTTGTGGTAGATAGTCTCCAATTATGGCTGTCATCAACTCCTTCCCTCCTATACATTCACACCACTTTTCCACTGAAAGGTAAAATTTGTTTCCCCTTCTCTTAAATCTTGGTGGGCCTGTGACTGCTTTGATCACTAGATAGTGGCAGAAGTGACATACTGAGATTTCTGAGCCCAAGTGTTAAGAGAACTAGAAGCCTACATGTCTTTTCTCTTGGAATGCCCCCTTTTGGAACACAGCTGCCATCCTATGAGAGGTACATGGAGAAGCATGGGTTTGTGCCCTTATGGATGGTCCCAGCTGCGCTCCCAGCTGAAAACCAGCATCAACTGCCAGCCATACAAGGGAGCCATCTTGCAAGTTCCAGTCCAGTTGAGCCTTCAGATAAATGCAGCCCCAGACAATACCAGGTAGGGCAGAAGAACCACCCAACTGAGCCCAGTCAACTCACAGAATCATGAGATATAAAATGGTGGTTGTTTCAAGCCACTACATTCTGGGGGTCATTTGTTATGCAGCATAGATAACTTCCATCTTAAACAGTATTTAAACTCACTAAGATTTGTCAAATTGGGTCAAAAATGGTACCTCTCTCATAGAATTGTTTTGAGGATAAATCAAGTTATATGTATGGTAAGTGCTTAGGGCTAGTATGTTACTTATTTATATAAGGGAGAAAATGAGTGGAGCTAACATTTATTGGACAGCTAGTAGGTTGGTGCAAAAATAATTGTAGTTTTTGCCATTACTTTTAGTTTTTTAAATCTTTTTTTTTTTTTTTTTTTTTTTGAGACAGAATCTCACTCTGTAGCCCAGGCTAGAGTGCAGTGGTGCAATCTTGGCTCACCACAACCTCCACCTCCTGGGTTCAAGTGATTCTCCTGCTTCAGACTCCCAAGTAGCTGAGATTACAAGCACCCACCACTGAGCCCAGCAAATTTTTGTATTTCTAGTAGAGACAGGGTTTCACCATGTTGGCCAGGCTGGTCTTGAACTCCTGACCTTATGTGATCCCTCTGCCTTGGCCTCCCAAAGTGCTGGGATTACAGGCATGAGCCACTGCGCCTGACCTGTCATTACTTTAAAATGACAAAAACCACAGTTACCTTTGCACCAACCTAATACTACTAGTACTACTACTATGTGCCAGGTCCTATGCTACATTTTTACACACATGATCTCTCTTGCTCTTCACAAAAACCTTGTTAGGCACATATTTTTGTCCTCAGCATTGAGCTGAGATTCAGAGAGGTGAAGTGGTTTACCCAAGATCTTACAGCCAGGAGGTAGTGCAGGTAGGCTTCAAACCCCTGGCTGTCTGACTGCAAAGCCCATTCCTTTTCTTCTGCCTTTCCACACACTTTGGATAGAGGGCCTTCCTGAAATCTTCCAGAGTACAATAATTCTTTTCAGTGAAACATTACATAATCAGTCAGATCCTATGCAACCCAACCAATATTCTGCTTCTGACACGAATACTAAGGAAAACTTAAAAACATTCCCCAAAGCATTTCACTTCCACTAAAAAAAGTATTTGCAAATCTAGTAACAAAGAATCTAGATAAATCTTTCATGGAACTAGTTACTTTCAGCTTATGCCACTTCTCTGGGAAGCAATTTCCAGGCATCTAAAGTGGTATTTCCTTTTATTTTCTCGAAATATTATCTTAAACCCTCCAGGAAAGGCTGCCCCCTCATGCGTGTATACATTGCTACTTAATTTATAAATGGGAAGTAATTTACCTTTTCTCACAGAGATAGTTTGTTTGGTAAGGTCAACACGAACCTGACAAGAAAACCCAAACTAAGTCCCCCATACCAGGCCTCCAACATCCTGGCTGCAAGCTCACCAGAGATCTGTGTCCAATAATAAAATCCTCCTCAAATCTGGGAGCACTCAGCTTATTCCTGCCTTCTCAGTCTTTTAAGTGCCTCCTTCCCATGCTCCTTCTTTTCCTTTCCCCAGTCTCTTGCAAAATCTTGTTCCAAAGTGTCAATCAACCATCAGCTAATGGGATCAGAAGTTGCCTCACAATCACAAAAACCTCCTGGTCCCAGCCAAGGGCCCCCCATCACATCCAGTGTCCCAAGATGAACTCCCAGCCTCCATGACGTAAGAAGACATTTCAGAGAAGCTTTATAAATAGAGAAACTCATTCGTTATTTTTTCGAAAGACCAAGGAAAGAAAATGTTATGAACAAGGAAATTGTTGGTGGGTCATTGGCTGGGACACTGACATTCGAACATTCGACAATTAATTTGAGGATAATATAAACAGGTTTCATTATACCGATTTTAGGAATATGATATGAATAGTCTGTTGTTTTGAATTCTAGAATATCCCTCCCCCTACCACACACCGTCTCCCTTCCTACTGGCCCCCTTACTATGAGCTGGCACTTCTCACTACTCTCTCTCCTGCTGGTTGTTTTCTCCATCCATGTCTGCTATTAGAGTACAAATGAACTCGCTCTGTGACTGGCTTCATGTGGTTGCCTTGCCTACATTTATTCTGGTTTTCTATTGTGTTCCTGACACATTTTAAGAGTTCCATTATGTTGGAGCTTTCTTTTTTTTAATTTTTTTTCCTACTCTCTTCAGAAAAAACAAATGACTTTTCAAAAGGAACATCTTTTAAAAAAATGTTTTTGTTTAAAGAAATAAGGTTCCCTTTAGTTCTTTGTGCTCTTTCACAATTACAGCCATGTAATCCATAAGGAATCCATTAATGTGTAAGAGGCTTTGAAGCTACCACGTGTGTGTGTGCGCGTGTGTGTATGTGTGTGCATGCGCACGCGCTGTTTTTTCTTTTTCTCTTTCTTTCAGAATATTGCTGCTGCCAACCACTGATTTTGGAATGTTTAGAGGAATATGCCAACTCAATAATCAAAATCATTTTGGTACTGGGAACCCAACCACAGTCTCTGTAGACCAGTGGAATTTATTGCTTGCTCCAGTTTATTAAGTAATAGTACCAACAGCATTTTGAATAAAGAAGAGTCTGATAAGATGTGATAGAATGTCAGGATAATTCATTTTGATCATAAAACAATGCTTATTTTGAATCTGAAATGTTAAAAGCACAAACAGTCTGATGATCACGTTTTCCCTCCCTTGACCTGGTAAGGGAATATGATTCATAACTCTCTTCAGGAAAGAAGCTCAGTATAAACTGATGGTTTTCTGCTACACACACATCTCTGTTTTTATTCCACAAATACATATCTAATACCTATTGGGAACCAAGCACCGTACTCGGCACTGGGACCACAGTGGTAAAAAGAATAAACACAATTTTTGCCACATGGCACTCACCGAGGGAAGCTATCTTGGCTGCATCAATTACTTAAGACATTTGAGATGCACACAAAACAGAGTAATGCTGAGGCTTGTGGACTCTGGAATCCAACGTAACTGTGTTCTGTTCCAGGCTAGACCACTCCAAGCTATTTTATCTTGAACAATTTACGCAGCCTTGCTAAGCTTCAGATTCCTAAATTGCAGTACTTACTTCATAAGGTTATTTCTAGGATTAAGTGGAAAAATGCTTGTACAGCTTTTAGCACAGTGCCTCATTAGACAGTAATAGTAGTAGCACTAGTAATAGTAGTAGTAGTAGATGGGCCATATCTGGGGTCCCTAAGCCCCAGGTCACAGACTAGTACCGGTCCGTGGCCTGTTAGGAACTGTGCCACACTGCAGAAGGTGAGTGGCAGGTGAGTGACAGAAGCTTCATCTGTGTTTATAGCCACTCTCCATCACTCCTATTACTGCCTGAGCTCTGCCTCCTGTCAGATCAGCAGCAGGATTACATTCTCATAGGACTGCGAACCCTATTGTGAACTGTACATGTGAGGGATCTAGGTTGTGAGATCCTTATGAGAATCTAATGCTTGATGATCTGTCACTGTCTCCCATCAGCCCCAGAAGGGACCATCTAGTTGTAGGAAAACAAGCTCAGGGCTCCCACTGATTCTACGTTATGGTGAGCTGTATAATTATTTCATTATATATTTCAATGTAATAATAATGGAAATAAAGTACACAATAAATGTAAGGTGCTTGAATCAGCCTGAAATCACCCCTCCCCCAACACTGGTCCATGGAAAAATTGTCTTCCATGAAACTGGTCCCTGGGCGCCAAAATGGTTGGGGACCACTGGGCCATATGAACCTTCAGTAGAACAGGCTGTTTCCTTATCCTTGGTATTTCAAATTCATAGGTCCACCTGTCATCAGGAGGTCACAGATCCATCCTACCCTGGGATTCTGTTCCATTTGAGGGAGAAAAGAAAAAGGCTTGCCCAATGCTCCGAAACACATTTTCTGCCTTCTCTTGCAGTGCCTCCTCTTGCCCACGGAAGGACATGCAGCAGGAGTATCCTCTGCTGCCCAGTACAGTTTAGTGGCTGGCCACTTCACTGCTAGCATCCTTCACGCTACCTGAGACCTGACGTCTCTGGCTCCAAAAGACGCAGCTCTGCTCATTCCCCCGTGAGACCTGTCATGAGTTGCTGTGGCTGTGGAAGCCTGCCATCTTGGGATGGAGACTTTTCCCACCACCCTGTCCCTTTAATTTCAGCAGGCGCATCATCCCGCTTCATGTGGATCCCCAGAGCAACAGATCTGGAATCTCCTGTGATGCTGAGGCCTTCAGGGACCACAAGCAAATGTAACAGGAGCAGAAGCTTGACACATGCTTGTGCATTGGAGTTTTTCTCTCTTCATGCTTTTAGAATAGCCTAAGATTGACCTAGAGGGTGAAAGACCACATGGAGAGAGAGGCTGAGCCATCCTGGCTGTCCCATACATGCCACCAGCTCCAGCTGAGCCAGCTCAGACCTAAAGATTCATCCAGCCAATCCATGGATTTTAACAGCGTCTTAAGCCACTGAATTTTGGGGTGGTTTCTTACGTAGCAAGAGCTGGGTTATACACATGTTTATTTTTAACTTAATCTGGGAGGGAGCCATATGAGTTTTGAAGGACCTTAATGTCTACCTCAATATTAAATTTTATGGATGTGCCATCATTTATTTAACCATTTTTCATTATTCAAATCACACTTTTAACATCACATTTATTAGAACTATAAATAACTCTCTCATGAACAACTTTGTTTATAAATTTTTATCCAAGTTTCTGATTATTTCATAATAATAACAACTTCCACAAATAATAGACTGGTGGTAAAAGAATTACTAGGTCGAAATTTAAGGCTGTTATTATTTATCATTTGTGCCAAATTTATATATCTAATGAAAGTGTGTAAGCATGACCATTTCTCCATACCCTCACTTACCATCGTTGACTGTGAGCCTTTAAAAATATCTTTGTTGCCCCTGAGACTGAAATATTTTTTATATATACATATTTGTTAATCTTTTTTTTTTTTTGTGATGAAGTCTCACTCTGTTGCTGGGGCTGGAGTGCAGTGGCGTGATCTTGGCTCACTGCAACTTCCATCTAAGTTTTTTATTTTTAGTAGAGACAGGATTTCACCATGTTAGCCAGGCTGATCTTGAACTCCTGACCTTAAATGATCGGCCTGCCTCGGCCTCCCAAAGTGCTGGGATTTCAGGCGTGAGCCACCACACCCAGCCATATATATATGTTAATCTGATGGAGAAAATTTTCTGATTTAAATATTAATATCTTTGCAAATTGAGATTGATTTTTTATATATTGTTAACAACTAAGAATTTTTACATAACACTCATAGAGTGTATGATGAGTATTTCTTTATTTTGCTATATCGAATTAAATCCAGCTTGAGTGTCCCACAGGACAAAATTGGCAGGAAGCTCAATATCAGATCTGTTTCCCAGTTTCCTTTCTCTCTCTTAGACGGTGGGGATCCTGGACCCCGCACGGCTATGTGAAGGTGGGGAGCTCTGTTCTGTTGCCTCATCCCTCCAAGGGAGGCATAGGGAAAACTTTATAAAGGGGAAACTTCACCTGGGTTCCCACAGCATTGAAGGCAGTGTTTGGTTCTCACACTTCCACATGCCTTATATCTACCTCAAAGACACTGGAGTGGGTACAGGGCCCCTTCCTGCTCAAATCTTTAACCACCTCTTGCTTAGCTATTGTCACCTTCTGTCAGCACCACAGGAAGAAACCTCCAGTTCCCATTACTTGGAAGAGCTTTATAATTTGGAACACTTAAGTGTGGCATGCTAGGCTTGTTGCTGGTTGTAAAATTAAACAAATAGGCTGGGTCCGGTGGCTCACGCCTGTAATCCCAGCACTTTGGGAGGTCAAGGCGGGTGGATCACCTGAGGTCAGGAGTCCGAGACCAGCCTGGCCAACGTGGTGAAACCCCATATCTACTAAAAATACAACAACAACAACAAAAAATAGCCGGGCATGGTGGTGGGTACCTGTAATCCTGGTTACTCGGGAGGCTGAGAGGCAGGAGAGTCGCTTGAACCCAGGAGGTAGTGGTTGCAGTGAGCCGAGATCACACCATTGTACTCCAACCTGGGCAACAAGAGTGAAACTCTGTCTCAAAAAATAAATAAATAAATAAATAAATAAATAAGTATGGCATGCAGGTTGTGGGGAGGTAAAGGGAAATGAATGGCTGGGGTCACAGAGGTTACATGTATTCCAAAATGCTTTTCCCAGTGGAATGAGCAGATTATTTCAGAAGATAAAAGTTTTAACTGTCGGAAGTGTGATATAAATGTCACAGATCTAAGAAATCAGATATTGAAGTATTGACTATGAGCCTATTTCCTTTGTAACCACGAAAAAAAGTCACATCATGTTTATTGAGCTAGACTATAAATACAAAGTCAGACTGAACAGCACTTCACGGACACACTTACTACCAAGGCCTTCTGTATTCCCGTCTCCCACAGCCACTAATTTTTCATACCCTGCTCTTTGAAAAAACTTCACTTCCAAAAAGTGTCACAGGATGTACCTTCTGCTAGCCAATGAATTGACTACTGGTCTCATCACTTGGGGTGATGGGACAGATGCAAAAACCCAGTCATAGTTGCTTGCACCCAAGGAACATAAAGTCCTGCTTTTAACTCTTCTTTCAAGGAAAGTAGCTGACTGAAAAAGCCAAGTCCTCATGAAACCCATTGCCAAGTATCTGAGCCTTCCCCTGTGTTAGACAGTGCAGGGGCCAGTCTGTGTTTAAGACAGAGGAAGAACTAGCCAGAAACCACCTGAAGGCTACTGATACCAAACACGCTATGAGACAACACATGCCAGTGCAATCTGTGTGCATTATGTCTTCCCTAAAGGTATGTCAACAAAGGAAGGAAACAAACTAATCCCCATGCGGGCAACCTCCCCTCCAGCGCACGTGCAAGAGCCGGGGCAGTGGATGCAAAAGAGGGGCCAAGGAATGAGGGCCCCTAAGAAAGTAGATCAGATAAGGGCTCAGCTTTTGTACTTTGAATTTGTTGATGGATAAGAGAGGGGTTTTTAGAGCTGTCTCACTCTTCTGGGTCTATGCGAGGTCCCTTGGATGTAGTTATGCCACCACAAAATCTCCCATCTCCTTAAGGTTCAGTTCAGCCCTGAAGTAATAATGCCTCTTTGGAAAGAACAGAAGAGCCCAGAAGCCTCTGGGTTCAAAAGGGCACGGTTTAAACTGACAGCCTGCTTGCCAGCCTCCGAGATGGTAAAACTTCTCAGACTGGGAGAGAAATCCACTGTCAAGAATGTCTGCTGAGGAGAGCTCGCTCTGATTGCCCCCATCCCCATAAACAAAAACAGATGTGTGCTCACGAGGAAAGTAAATATTCAAGGTCAATATATGCTCCTCTCCGCCAATCTAGTTTGGCACCTCAATGCAAGCAAATAGTCTGTGAAGCAGAGTGGAACTTTTCTATAACGTGGGCAGTGTCAAGTGACAGGGCTCACATCTGTGTATTAGGTTACTTGTTATATGAAAAAATCTATAGAATCGCCTTTCTGTTTCTCAGGGAATGATTTGAGTTATGGTAAATCTATTGCAATGGAATAAATAGTTGCTCCATATAAAAGGAACAAAAGAGCATCATATTGAAGAGCCTGAGTTTGAATCCAGGTTCTACCACTTACTGTTTGCGTAACCTTGGGCAAGTCATTTAACCCCAGTGTTTAACATGTGTACGACAAGTTTTAATAGTACTTATCTCTCATCTTGTGGGTGGTAAGCATAATAAAATGTGAGCTCCTTCTAGGATTCTTCCTTGGCGCTAGAGGAAGTAGGATCTAAAAGTCTGCATGTCTCAGCTTGTCTGTATTCATCCTTTCAACAAATATGTATTGGGTATCTACAGTGTGCCAGGTACAGAGACATAGCAGTGACGACGACAGGCATAACTCAAAGGGACAGGATAGAAAAGGGATGAAACACATGCCTGTTGTTTACTGTGGACACTTCCTGGATGCAGCCATGTAGCATTTCTGCTTACATCCCACTGATCATAGCAGCAAGAGGACTGGGCTAGTCATTATTCTAGATGGCTTTGTGACTGGTTATAAATTAGAGCATTTTGGCCGGGCATAGTGGCTCACACTTGTAATCTCAGCACTTTGGGAGGCCCAGGCAGGCAGATCACGAGGTCAGGAGTTCGAGACCAGCCTGGCCAACATGGTGAAACTCTGGGTCTACTAAAAATATAAAAATTAGCTGGGCATGGTGACGGGCACCTGTTATCCCAGCTACTTGGGAGGCTGAGGCAGGAGAATTGTTTGAACCCAGGAGGCGGAGGTTGAAGTGAGCCGAGATTATGCCATTGCACTCCAGCCTGGGCGACAGTGCGAGACTACGTCTCAAAACAAAACAAAAATAAATTAGAGCATTTTATTCATCACAGAGTCTACAGTCTTGTGATTTATCTGCCCCCTAAGATGTGGCCCTCCTATATCTCTTGCCACCCTGAACTTGGTGTTTTCCAAAGTTAGTTAAACATAAGAGTCCCCTGGCACCCCTGTGAAAAGACAGATTCTAAGACCTCACCTCATCCTACTGAAAATCACAAGGGGATTCTGACTCCTTTTTTCCTCACTGGCAAAACAGGGAGCAGAGCAAGCCCTATCACAATTGTGTTTGTTTCAAGGGAAATAGCATATGCAAAAGAGCTTTGGAAACCATGAAGTTACTCTCTTGGCTGGTATCCAGGCTCACTCTGGAGGTTCAGAGGCAAAAGCCACTCTGAGGCTGTGGCCCATCACAGTGTCCTCCTTCCCACACCACCTTCCCTTTCTGGGCTTTCTGGAGACACCGATCAGATGCCACCCACCTCCATTTGAACCCAATGAAATGATGGTCCCAGGCTGGAACCCGCCTAAAATTCATCACCAAGGTGGACACCTGAGTTGTGTTCTAGGAGTGCTGATTACAAAGCTTCAGGGGGTCAGTCAGTGGCCAAAACTGATGGTTTTCAAGGGATGGCCCTGCCTTCCCTTGGTACCTGCTGGAATGGAAAATGAACCCAAAGATTAGAAGAGGGGAAATGTAGGGTCTTGGTAAGTTCTTATTACCCAGGCCCTGCCCCCTTATCCAGCTACATCTCCCCCTACCCCTCCATATACCCAACTAGCCACTGATTACTCCTCTCCTTCTTTCAGTAATAAAATCCTCTAATTCATAACCAGTCACAAAGCCACCTAGAATAACAACTACTGCCAGCCCTCTTGCTAATACGATCAGTGGGATGTAAGCAGAAATGTCATATGGCTGCATCCAGAAACAGTCCATAGTAAACAACCGGCATGTGTTTCATCCCTTTTCTATCCTGTCTCTTCTTTTATCCTGCTGCTTGGAATACTGATGGAATGGCTGAAGTTCTGCCACCTATTTTGGATGTTGGGGATAAAGCTACACATTAGGAGTACTGGAATAGAGAAGGAGCCTGGAGCCCTGAGCACTGTGTGGAGTCGAGCTTCTAGTCTAGTTTTGGACTATCTAGTTTGGACTAACCTCTGGACTTTTACTGAAGAGAAATAAACTTCCATTTAATTTAAACCATTGTTGTTTCAGGTTCTGTTACTCACAGCCAAAATGAATACTAACTAATAGAGTGCTCAGGAGCATGTATTCTGGAAATTAGATTGGCTAGGTTCAGTCACTTATTACCTGGCAGCCTTAGGTAATTTGCTTCCCTCCTTTGCCTCAGTTGTAAAATCAAAATGCTCCAGCCTGGCCAACATGGTTAAACCCCATCTCCACCAAAAACCACAAAAATTAGGCAGGCATGGTGGCACACACCTACAGTCCTAGCTACTCGGGAGGCTGAGGTGAACAGCTTGAACCTGGGAGACGGAGGTTGCAATGAGCCAAGATTGTGCCACTGAACACCAGCCTGGGCAACAGAGTGAGACCCCTGTCTCACCAAAAAAAAGAAAGAAAATGCTAAAGACAGCATCTACTTCTTGGAATTGCTAAGAATGAGCTAAAACATGTAAAGCTTAAAACATGGAAAGCCCAGCACATAGTAAACACTCATTGAACATGAGCTATTGTTAAAATAAACTATTAAATACATAAAGAATAAAGATGTGCCCCTAAAGGAGCAAGATTGAAGGTTATTCTCTATCATGCTGTATGCATGCATATTTGCAAAGGGCTAGATTTTTCTGTCAGTAAAGAAACACAGAAGGTGGGCTGGGCAGTGTGGCTCACACCTGTCATCTTAACAATTTGGGACGCTGAGGCAGGTGGATCACTTGAGGCCAGGAGTTCAAGACTAGCCTGGCCAACATGGTGAAACCCCATCTCTACTAAAAATACAAAACAATTAGCTGACCGTGGTGGCACATTCCTGTAATCCAAGCTACCTGGGTGGCTGAAGCATGAGAATCATTTGAACCTGGGAGGCGGAGGTTGCAGTGAGCTGAGATCACACCACTGCACTCCAAGCTGGGTGACAAAGCAAGACTCTGTCTCAAACAAAAAAGAGTCATAGAATATAGAAGGTGCCCAAATTCCCAGTGGAAGAATTTTGTCTTCTCAACCCTGACACAGCTCGGATATAAATAGGCCCTCCCTTTATTTGATCACATAAAATGGTAGTCCTAGAATGTACTTTGAAAAAGGAGGTCCAATCTAGGCTTAGCTAGGAAACGGAGACAGAAGGAAAGCCTTAATCCCTCTTGATGGCATTTGGATAACAGGGCCTAAGCCTGAGTGATATTCATGTTCACCCAGAAAGGGGCCCAAGGAGTGGAGCATCTGGATTGGGGCGAGGCTTCATGACAGTGCTTGTGTTCTGAATTGGCAATTCTTTTAACAGAAGCAGTTTGGAACCAAGACTGGGAAGCTGCTGCTAACTGGAATGTTCTAGCCATGTTGCATGTTCCCTGAGGGCAGGGCTGGTGGCTCTCAGTGCATTGTGGGGATTTAAGTTAGATGCTAGGAAGAACTTGTTCACTAAAATGGTTGTGAAAGGCAGACACGATTGTGGTTGTAGAATGTTTCTATCTGTAAGAAACTAATCTGAAGATAGTATGGGGGCAAGTATCTTTCACAGATATAGGATGTGAACTGAGCATCCTCCAGTAAGAAACAGGAAGTGAGAACAAAGAAAGTAATAGCATAATACTTCTGAGTAGATGTTTCTTCAGTCCAAATAGACCTAAGTTCAAATCATAGCTTACCAGTTCCAATTAACCACTCTGACCCTCAGTTTCCTCCTCTAACAGGAGATCACAGTACACCCACCTCTGAGAGTGACTGTGAGGTTGAGACAAAATGCATCAAATAATATGGGAGGTATTCAATAAATATTCATGTTATTCTTGTCTTACAAATCTTTTCCTATTCTGCAACTCTATGATTCAGCACTTCCTGGAATTCTAAGGCACTAGAAACTTTCCAAAGAGTTTAAACTGCTTAATTGCTAGCTTCCAAGCTCTTCCCAGCATTTCTTTGAGAGGTGAATGGTAGAAATGGATCACACATCAGACAGACAAATTGCCCTTTGTTTGCTGGCCTAGCAACATCCCCTCACATGCTATTTTCTCCACTGTTCTCAATGGGACAAGAATGGGATTGTCAAAAACGAGTCGCACCCTGCAATGTCTAGAATTAGGATGGAAGGTGGCTATTGCTCCTGCAGAGATAAGCACAGGAAGTCTCTTAAGGGCTTGAAACTGGGGTCCAGCACAGGGCGGTGGGAAGGCCATTGCTTCGGGGAACAATTGTCTAGAAGCTCCAAGACTGGCCGGGCTGGGACCTCTCTGCAAGACTCCCTGGTCCCCTTGTGTACACAACGAAAGGACGAATTTAGGTGAATGCAGAAGGCTCTCCAAACTCAGAGTTTCTCTGAGCTGGTGATTTCTGTGGGCGGAGAGTGATTCCTCTGTCCTTGGCTGGTTTCTATGGGCTATATTCCTGGATCTTGTTTTCTCTTGAGGAAAACATTTTAAAAGTTTATGTACAGTCTTCTCTCCTACATGGGAGGCTCTGTGTGGGGGCTGTATTGGCGGGTAATAACAAGGGAAGATGTAGAAAAAAATAACCCACCTGAGCATTTGCTGCTGACAATTACCTGAAGTCTCTTGTGTTTGGCTCTGTAAGTCTGTTGTGTTTGGCTTGGATAGGGAGGCCTGTCTGTCTTGTTCTACTTCACAGGAGAACAAAAAAGACATGATAAGTGAGAAAAAGCTATGTGGTATATCCACATATGTGGGAGGCTCTGTGTAGGGGCAGTATTGGCGGGTAATAACCTCCTCTCCCCTTCCCTCCCCTCCCCTTCCCTCCTCTCCTCTCTCAATTGCCTCCAATCCTTTTATAGCCTGCCACATCATTAAAAAGAGTCTTATTGTATAAGTCTTGAGCCCAAAGTCTAGAGAAAAAATTTAAATTACAAAGAACTTATGTCCTAAAGAAGTTTGTTCTTTTCCTCACATGTACAATTTATTCCCCCTTTAGAATGAGAAAGCTGGTGAAGGAAAGAACCATACATTTCTCCACTCGTAGGCCCTATGTTTCTTCAATCAGAACTTCCACAGTAGAATGTAGTTGCCCCAAGGTGGAAACAAATCACTGACAAGCAGTTGTTGAAAAGAGTTGCTTTCTGTGATTTTCTATCTATAAAGGGAATGAGCAAAAGAAAGATGTTACCTATCCTGATTCTGTCTCATTGTATTCCTCCAACAGAAAGCCAGAGAGAAACCCAAAAGGGAAAGGAGTTTGCTCTCGGTAGCTTTCCATTCAGCTGGAAAAGGAATTGCTGAAATCCCTCCCTCTGTTTGCTGCAACTTTGGTTTGCCCTTTCTTGCTGAGTGTGTGGAGAGGTGGCCGTCACTACAGTCCCCTAGTGCCCCCTGTCGTTCATATGGTGAAAATAACCAGGCAGCGTGAACCACTAAACTTTTGGTTCCTTATCTGAAAACCCTTTAAACTTTTTGGATACATCTCAAAACTTCAAAATTGTGTTTCCACCTTTAATTCACTGAGGGGTAGTCTATAGTCAACTTATATTATTATTTCATAAACTTACTGAATGTGAGGGAGGGTCCTTAGAATATATTCAGCCAACTGTTTTGTGTTTTGTTCTGTTCTGTTTTGTTTTGTTTTTACCAAGTATGGGATTAGTTATGAGAGATATTTGCTGTTATTATGTGAAGCCAAAGTGGGTTAGGAAATGCTGGGTTAAATAAGAATTAAGTAACATTAAATAAGGAGCTTCTTTCCTGCTGGCCTTCTCAGAGCATTTAATATGGACTGTGTCTCTCCCAAGGGAACTGCAATTTCCCAATCGTGCTTGACAACAGAACCACTTTTTATATGAATCTCTTGCAGGGCCAGTATTCAGGGAACACACTTGGGAAGTGCTAATCAAGTCCAAATGAATCGTTCTACAAGTCTGGAAACTGAGGCCCAGGAAGGTGCCAGTGACTGGGTGGTAGTAGGCACTGCAAGGCCCCTGCCAGGAGGCTCCCAGGCCACTTCCTCACCAGGATCCCTCCCACTCACCGGAGTTGGTCTTTAGTATTTCTGTATCCATAAAGCGTGTTTACTTGTGGAATGGGGAATGGTGTTGCCTTTAGCCAAGGATGTTGGAAGAGTTTAGTAAACCTCTCTCAAGAATGTTCTAACTCCCTGGGGAAGAGAATTTGCTTCTGGTATTTTCAATTCAATTTCTTTCTGTCTCTTGTGAAGAACTTCATTGCTTTCTAAAAAGCTCCTATTCAACAAATTTGCATTAAGCACCTACTATGCACAGATACAAAGGAGGTCAAGATAATGCACTACTTTGGATAAGAGAAAATACCTGGGGGTCAAGTTCTGGTTCTGCTACATCCTGACTGTGTGTAATCGGACAAGAAGCTTATCTTCTAAGACCCAGACTCCCCATCTGTAAAGTGGGGGTAATAATACCCCCTCCAGAGGAATGTGCTGAGGGTTCCATTAGATAATACATGCTAAATGGCCAGCACATGCCAGCCCATATAAGTACTCAATGAATATTTGCCACTACTATTATTGTTGTTAGGATTCTTATTGTTAGGATTATGGAGGCATGGTACCCACCCTCAGGGACTTAGCTGAGCTGGAGAAAGAAGACAAGCAGGCTCAGAAACTTTAACTAGCAATATAAGGGAATAGATCAGAGACAGCAACTAGGCTGCACAGAACTCCAGTCAGCCTTTAGTGGCTGCCTCCAGTGCTGTGGTGGGAAGAATTCTGAGGGTTTTGCCAGCTACACAAGGAAAGAGCACCAACATCAATTAGTGATGTCTGTCACGGATGTGTGGAGAGTGGATATGTGCTTATATGACATGTATTTGCCATTCTTAGAATGAATAATGAAATGCCAGGTATGGCAGATTAGACAGAACAGTGGTTTCTGGAGGAGGTAAGAAAGTTGGACCTGGAGGATGGGTAGGACGTGAATGAAAAACAGATAAAAGGAAGAACTATTTGATACTCAGAACTCGTGACATATGCCAAGGATAAAACCAACATGGGCCACTTGGGTGGCAGTAAGTAAACTAGCCCATCTAGAATAGATGGTAAAGATTATTTAATGCTAAAGGTTAGCTCTATAAACATGATTACCAGTGATGCCAAGCTGGTTTCCCAACATCAAACAAGCTGTACTGTTTCCATAAATTCCCTCATGTACTATGTGCCCGAGTTTGAGGTTCAGAAAATGTGAACACCATTCAGTCTTTATAACCATCTTCTGGTTATAAACCATGGAACTGGACAAAGGCTCTTTCCCACTGCCCTTGCTCATGGAGACTGTATTTTGGTGTAAGTCCATGGCTGCTTTCAGAGAGCCCCATCACCCTTTGTGCACTTTAGAAACTCTTTATGAATGTTTTTCATTATGCACAGATGGCACTGCAGCCCCAGGCATCTGAACTTCTCAACAAATACACAAATGGAAAAAAGTTTGTTGAAAATGAAAAGCGAAGACCCAAGCTACCAGAAATGGTAGCATCAAGGTATGCTATGTGCCTCCTTTATATCTGGTATACACCAGCTCTGGGAGGGGTGGTGAAAAGATGCTTATTAAAGCCACAAATGAGGATGAGAAGTTTTGAAAAATTCCTGTTTGCAAGACTTCATCACTTGGTATCACGAGATTTTATTTATCCCCTCTTTTTTATTATCTACCATGCAATAATAGTAGAGAGTCTTCTATAGTAGTTAGGACTTGCGTGGTTACAAGTGACAGAGACCTAACTCAAATTCATTTAGGCAAAAGGAGTGGGAAGGGTATTAAGAGATAATGTGAGGGCCATGAACACCAGCAAGGTTCTCTTTGATTCTTCTTGTTTCTGTTGTTCCACTTAATCTCTTCATTAGCTTCATTCTTCACTCCAGCTAGAGATGAGCCTTCTCTGTGTAGTGAAAAACACGGGAGCCAATAGCTCCTAAATTTATCAGTACATCCACATAGATTTGGTCACTGGAAAGACATTATCTTAACATTGTCTCTGGTTCCAAGTCAAAACATCTCAAAAAAGAACTCACTGAAGCAGTTTGTATCAACTCCTGTGGCAGCTACAGAGATGAGGTTGGCTAAGAGAAACTTCTGGAAGGAGAAGAGTGAGGTGCTAGGTAAACAATATAATAGATGCCTGCTAAAACTTCCCTTATCCACCTTTTCATGACAAGTCAACTTAGCTATCAATCAACAATTCCACTCATTTAATAAGCACCTATTTGCTTATTGAGTGTCTGCTACATGCCAGGTGCTGTGCTACATTTCAGGGATGCAAAGGGGAACATTATGCTTTTTAAATTACGTTCCTCTTAGAATTAATTAATTAATTCTAATTAATTAAGGCCTCTATCTCTAGGCATTCAGAGAAATAGAGGAATATCGAATATAATGGGTTTAGGATGTCTAGGAACTCACCATGTAACTGGAGAAAGGAGACTATGTATTTGGAGAATAATAAGTGGTAAACTGTGTGCCGTGGGTGATGAGGGTAAGAGAAACTTCAAGGTAACTGAGGTCAGCAAGGCCTGGAGCATTCAGGAGAGGAGAAGCGTCTTGGAGTGATACTTCTGTGAGGTCTTTAAAGGGTGAGGAAGCTTTGTTTATGGCTACATGTGTTTAAAGTGCAGTATTTTCACAACATCACGCTAAGTGTGGCCCTCTGCATCTGGAGGCGTTCTGGAATGCATCCGTCAGCCAGTGGCCCTGTTCCTTTCTCAGAGACAGGACTGCCACCCACAGCTCTTCTGATAGCCTTGTTTTTAATTGCCATGGCCTGTTGGATCAAAGCCTCTGAGTTTGATGCAAGTTCAAAATAATTTCCTTCAAGGATTAACTCATCTTTTTGGGCTTGAGGAGCTACAACAAGCAACATCTGGTATAGCCTGCAGAGGGATTTTTTTTTTCACCCAAGGAGTTTCAAGTTTCAACATGTGAGCCATCCTGCTGAATAACATCATCGACGGGAAATGGCACGCAGAGACCTTATCTTGTAATGAGAGCTCTGTGTAACACCCCACAGTCATGTTTTGCACCAACTATAATAGATGGTGCAAACTGTAACAGGTTCCTTCTCACTTTGTTTCCTGCCAAAGTGACTGAGTTCCACACTGATGGGGTTGAAATCCCCTTGTGAGTTTCTTCTGGGGCCATTCCATAGCCCATCCTAGTGTCGTTAATAACACCCTCCCTGTGTTCGTCAGGCCCACGTTTTAATGCCGTCATAGGGAGTCTCTTGGTCAGTTCCTATTATCAGATCCCATCAGTCACTTCCCTGTCTGCCTAGGTCTCCTGGAAAATTCTTGGGACCGTCTCCTTGCTTTTGATAAATCCTGGCTTCATTCCTCCATGCTGTGTTTTCTGTATTCCCAGCTCTCTCCTTTGCATCCCTTGGGCAAGTCCCACCACCCCTGGAATTCTCTCTGAGGTCAAGATTTTGCAATGTTTTTAAAGGTGAAACAGTATAACAGCTAAAGTTGAGTGTTATGTGTCAGGGATGTATTATTTATGGGGGTGCTATTATCACCCATGACTTACCTGTGAGAAAAATGAGGTTCAGAGTTTGATTGAATTGCCCAAGTGCAAGACATAAACCCACATCTGTCTCACACTTAAGACCGTGCTCTTTTTAAGGAATAAAATAGGGACCTAAAGAAAGGTAACGGGAGTCCTGAGTTCCAAGCAGAGGAGGCAGAAGGAAAGAGAAATGAGGGAACTCCAAGAGTGGCAGCTCTGAATTCAAAGGAGAATTTTGAGACATAGTCAACTGCGTCTAAAGCTAGAACAGGTTTGAGAATACAGACACCACTGGCATGAAGATGCCTATTGGCAAATCTTTTGAACAAAGATTTCATTAATGGGTCTGGAAGAGGTTATTAGGAAGAGGGTAAAATGATACAGATGGCAAACAAAAGCAAAGAGCAGCCACATAGATGGTGGAATGAAGCAGGAGAGTATCCACTAAATTGAAAACTCTGGGGCAGGTCCCAGAAACTGTGTTTTAACAAACCCTCCAGGTGATTCTGATGCACACTAAAGTTTGCAAACCGCTACTACAGAACCGTGTTTCTCACCTTGGCTGCGCACTGAAATCACCTGAAATAATAATGCTTCCATCTGACTTTCTGAAATTCTGATTTAATCACTCCAGGCAACGGGGTTTTAAAAAAAACTCTCCAGGTGATTCTAATGTACAGCCAGAGTTGAAAACTGCTGCTGTACAGGGAGAAGACAGCTGAAGGTGTGCAATCAAAGAGGAGGTGGAAGGGCTATAACAGCATCTGCCATGCACAGCTGTGGCTGTGCCAGGCAATGTGCTAAGGCTGGGCATTTCGAGCTTCAATGGGCAGGCATAAGGATCACCAACAAGCTCCCAGGTGCTTTCAGGCATTGCTTCAAGGAATCCTCATGACAAGTCTACAAGGCAGGTGCCAGCATTATTCCCACTTTACAGATAAGGATACTGAGACACCAAGATGTTGTCTGACTTGACTGGCGCATGACAGAAAGGAAATGGTAAGTCTTGAAAGTTAGATCTTGACTCCAAAGTACTTATTCTTTAAAAATTTATGATAAAATATACAAAACATAAAATTTACCACTTTAACCATTTTAAAGTATTTACAATTTCATGGCTTTCACAATGTTGTACAACTATCCATTTCCAGGAAGTTTTCACCATCCCAAACAGAAACTCTTATCCATTAAGCAGTAACTCCCCATCTCCCCCCATCCCCAGCCCCTGGTAACTTCTATTCTGCTTTTCCTTTATGAATCAAAGTAATCATTCTTAATCACTATGTTTCAGGATTGGCTCAAAGATGAGATGGAGGTATCAAATTTGATCAAATTTTTCCATGAATTGATGGCATGTCTGAGCTAAGTGAGGCCACCATCAGCAATTTGCTCCCAAAATATGGAACAACTTGTAACTTTCCCCAAACAGCACATCCTCTTTTGCCTATGTGCCAAATCACATGCCAATTTGTCCAGGACATGTGCCTCTTCCCTTCTTGCCTTCATTTAGCAAACTCCATCTTCTCCAAGTCTCTTGCCAGGCATGACCACTCCTGGCGATCTGAATCAAGTGCTTCAACTAGCGTGGTCCCATAGACCAGGACTTCAAAAACTGACATTCGCTCCAATCACCTAGGGATCTTGTTAAAAGGCAGATTCGGATTTCCTGAGTCTGGCTCAGGGCACTAAGATTAAGATTCTGCATTTCTTTCTTTCTTCAGACACAGAGTCTCACTTTGTTGCCCAGGCTGGAGCACAGTGGTACAATCATAGCTCATTGAAGCCTCAAACTCCTAGGCTCAAGCCATCCATTCTGCTGCCTTAACTCTCAAATAACTAGGACTACAGATGTGTGCCACCACACCAGCTAATTTTTTTTTTTTTTTTTTTTGACAGATGGGTTCTTGGTATGTTACCCAGGCAGGCCTCAATTTCTTGGCCTGAAGTGATGCTCCCACCTCAGCCTCCCAAAGCTGAGATTACAGATTTGAGCCACTGCCGTAGGACCTAGATTCTACATTTTTACAGAGCTCCCAAGTGTGGTCATGCTGCTGGTTCCTGGACAACACCCTGAATACTGAGGCCATAGGTTGCAGTGCTTTGCCATGGTACATATTGCTACAGCATTCCTTGACTGTTTCTGTACTCCACTATAAATATCTTGAGGGCAAAAACTCATCTTATTATTATATTCCTGGAGTCTAACACTGTACCACCCACAGTGACAATAAATGTGAATAGAACAATAGCTAAAAGAGCAAACAGGCTGGAAGGCTAGAAGGGACCAGATCTGTGAGGAACCTCATAAGCCACGCTAAGGAATTTGAAATGTATCATGACATTATGGGCAGATACTGAAGGGTTTGAAAAGGGTGATAGATCAAATGTTTATGTGCAGTGTGTAAGACACATTGGAAAGGACCAAGATTGAAGTCAAGGAAACAGTAGCAAGCTACTACACTAGTCTAAGCAAATAATTTTGAAGGCCTGAACTAAGGCAGTGATAGTAGGGAGAATGTAGTGAGAAGAGGATTCAGGACCATAGGCATGGGTTGACCATATATCCCCATTTGCTTCAGACAGTTTACCCTGGGTATAATTAGTGTCCCCTTTGCTCCCCAAGATGCCCTAATTTAGATGATAATTATCTATTCATACTGTACATGGGAGCCTTTTGTTTTTTCTTTTGAGATGGAGTCTCACTCTGTTGCCCAGGTTGGAGTGCAGTGGTGCAATCTCGGCTCACTGCAACCTCTGCCTCCAGCGTTCAAGCGATTTTCCTGCCTCAGCCTCCCCAGTAGTTGGGATTAGAGGCATGTGCCACCACACCGGTCAATTTTTCTATTTTTAGTAGAGAGGGTTTCACCATGTTGTCCAGGCTGGTCTTGAACTCCTGACCTCAAGTGATCCACCAGCCTGGGCCTCCCAAAGTGCTGTGATTGCAAGTGTGAGCCACCGCACCCAGCCAGGAGACAATGTTAACAGAACATAGGGCGTGGGCTTTAAGCAAAGTGAGATGTCTAGGATAACGCTCATATTTTTGCCCTGGGTGACTAAACAGATGGTAACATCATCGACCAAGCTAGGCAATCCAGGAGAAAAAGCAGTAGGAGAAGCTTCTCTTTAAAATAAAAATATTTAAGTTAAGGAGCCATTGCAAGATATTAAGTAAATTATGGTACACAGCATGACAAGAAATTTCAAAAGAAGCACAGATGGCCGAAGTTTGGAACATGGATGGAAGGTATCACCAAGTGAAAACATCCTCCCTCCCTGGTGCTCTGAATCAAATTAATTTCAGAGCAATGAGGAAACCCTCCCCATGTGCTATTCAGACCAACTGCGGCTGGGCTGTCACAAAGGCCAACAAATTCCGAGTTTTGTTTCTCACTGCTTATTCTCTTCCCTTCAAGTCATTGCTGTGAATGCTCCAAACAACTGGATCACATTTGACTGCGGTCATGGAGACAGTCAATATAAAGATATACCAAGCCAGGGCCAGGTTGAGTCTGAAGACCACATCACCTGGTTCAACTGTCCTGAGTCAAAGGTCAGTAACACCAAAATGTTCTACCACATTTATAAGCCTCATGACTCAAGATTCTTACTAATCTCTACTCATATTTGCCAACATCTCAGCTTTTTTTTTCTCCTGCCTACATGTCAACAACGAGGTAATTATTTAATAAATCTCAGAACATACCTTTGCTTCTTCTGGCCAGAGACGCAGGGTTTTCCCGGTTTCAATTTCAAGGTGGCTCTTACTTAAGGGTCCAAATGCAGTCAAGCGGAAGAATAAATTCACCTGCTAGAGCCTTTTAAGGGAACTTTAAAACAAAACTGTAGCTTTTCAAGTATTAAAAGGAAATGAAAGACTGAACTAAGCTCAGTATTCATTTTAATACTCATGTTAAAGGTTATGTTTGCAGCTGTCAAAGCACTGGCCAATTCTAAATACATCACTCTTCACCTTAAATCAGATGTCTTAGGTGGTACCCGGAACCTGCTACTCTGGGCTGACCCTGAGTAAAAGGATTGTTAAAGAAGGTGAAGTTGGTCTTCCAGGCTTTGCTGTCACTCGTGCTGATAATTAGCCTGATGAGCAAGGGAGAGCAAGAGAGCTAGAACCCAGGAGCCAGAGTCCTCACCACCTCCTGCTGCTGCTTCAGCTCCAAGAAGGCTAATTTACGTGCTGCTGATATGATATCAAATCCACACATGTGACAAGACTGAGGGCTGAGGAAAACCCGATTCAAAAAGGAACTGAACAGATCTTTCTCCAAAGAAGATATATGGGTGACCAATAAGCACATGAAAAAAATGCCCAACATCACTAATTCTTAGGGAAGTGCAAACCAAAATACTATAAGATACCACCTCACACCCATTAGGAAGGCTACTAGCCAAAAAAATGGAAAATATGTCAGGTGCTGTGGTTTGTGCCTGTAATCCCAGCTACTTGAGATGCTGAGGCATGAGGATCTCTTGAGCCAAGGAATTGGAGGCCAGTCTGGGTAATATACCAAGACCCTCAAATCTAAAATAAATAAATAAATAGGAAAAAACAAATGTTGGCAAGGATGTGAAGAAATTAGAACCCTTGTGTACTGTTGGTGGGACTATAAAATGGTACCACTCCTATGGAAAACAGTATGGTGGTTCCTCAAAAAATTAAAAATAGAATTTCCATATGATCCAGCAATCCCGCTTCTTGGTATATACCCAGAAGATTTTAAAGCAGGGTCTCAAAGAAATATTTGTACACACAAGTTTTTAGCAGCATTATTCACAATGTGGAAGCAACTGAAGTGTCCATCAACAGATTATTGGTAAACAAAGTTGGTATAAATGTACAATGGAATCTTACTAAGCCTTAATATGGAAAAAATTCCAACACATGCTACAACATGGATGGTGTTGAGACATTACACTAAATGAAATAAGCCAGTCACAAAAAGAGAAATGCTGTATGATTCCACTTATATGAGGTATCTAGAATAGTCAAAATAATAGAGCCAGAAAGTAGAATAATGGTTGCCAGGGCCTGGGGCAAGGGGGAATCAGGAGTTAACTGTTCAATAGGCACAGAGTTTTGGTTTTACAAGATTAAAAGGGTTCTGGAGATGGATGGTGGTGATGGTTGCACAACATTATTAATGTATTCAAAATTACTGAACTGCACACTTAAAAATGGCTACAATGGTCAGGTGTGGTGGCTCACGCCTATAATCTCAACACTTTAGGAGGTCCAGACAAAAGATCTCTTGAGTCCAGGAGTTTGAGACCAGCCTAAGCAACATAGTGAGACCCTGTCACTACAAAAAATACAAAAATTAGCCAAGCATGGTGGTACACACCTGTAGTCCCAGCTACTTGGGAGGCTGAGGTGGAAGGATCACTTGAGCCCAGAGGTTGAGGCTGTAGTGAGCCAAGATCACACCACTGCACTCCAGTCTGGGAGACAGAGTGAGACCTGTCTCAAAAAAAAAAATTGCCAAGATGATAAAGTTTGTGTTATATTTTACCGCAGTAAAATAATGGTCACCAACAGTGTTCAAAAATAACAATAAAATAACTTTTTAAAAAAGTGAGCTCTGAGGACTTCTTTTACCCAGCCCTGTGGTAGCCTAGACGTTCCTTTCCCTGGGCCTCACCATGACTTCTCCTTTGGGAAGTCCACACAGATGGAAGACAACCCCCAGTCCCTCTTACTGCACCATCCAGAAGCAAAAGATACCAGGAGTTGAGAGTCCTAAGAATCCACACCTCACAGCCACCAGAGCCTGAATTGTACTGAAAGCCTGCTGCACCCGTCTCACTGCCCAGTGGAATCCTTGGCCTCTTCAGTGCTCTTCCTCGGGTTGCGGTGGATGCAGGAGAACTGATATGGCTTGGCTGTGTCCCCACCTGAAATCTCATCTTGAATTGTCATAATCCCCACGTGTCAAGGGGGTGACCAGGTGGAGATAATTGAATCATGAGGACGGTTTCCCCATACTGTTCTTGTGATAGTGAGTTCACATGAGATGTGGGGGTTTTATAAGGGGCACCCCCCTTTGCTCGGCTCTCCTTCTCTCTCTTGCTGCCATGTGAAGAAGGATGTGTTTGCTTCCTCTTTTGCCATGATTATAAGTTTCCTGAGGCCTCCCTAGCCATGTGAAACTGTAAACCAATTAAAGCTCTTTTCTTTATAAATTACCCAGTCTCCAGTATGTCTTTATTAGCAGCGTGAAAACGGACTCATACAAGAACTGATTCCCATTCCCACCAAAGACCAGGTGTATCATATAGACCCTCTCTTACTGTTTCTACTCCTGATTCCTATCACCTGCCCCTACCCCCACAAGTCTTAGATGCCCAGAGTTCAACCAGGACCTGCCCTTTTGAAGTGGCAGTCCAAACATTTCACCCATTTTTCTAAACTTGCCAGCTTAAGGGTTTCATTTCTCAAGGCCTTATATTATATAACCCTAGAAAAGCTGACAAATTAATTCATACTCATAAGACAGTGACTAAGAATCACACTGTCAGCATGGCAAAGGTTGACCGTAGAAGTCACAGTCCTGGGTTTGGTTCTAGCCCCATCATTTGGTATCTGGTGACAACCTCGCTACACCTTAATTTCCTCATTAAAAAAATAGGGTTAACTATGAGGAAATGCCCTCACAGTGTCTGATACAGGAAATAATCAGTATTAACAGAACCTAAGTGATCATGTAAGCAGATAAAGAAATATCCCTAGTTTTAGGTGAAAGTCCGTGAATACCTGGTTCTGAAAAAGCTATGATGCCTCCCCATAGGTAATTCCAAATAATATTTTCTTTTTCCAAATGACGTAAAGGATACATTTAAGCAAACTTAAAGCTGATTATTTCCAAGTCAATTTTTAAGTTTCTCAAAGGTAAGGATTCTTTCCTCTCTCTCTCTTTCTGTCTACTGCATTGCTGGTGTCCCCCACTCATTGGGTCATTCTGCACTGACCAACCAAGCTACAAGGTCAGGGAGGATTAAAAGTTCTGTGGGTTGCCCCTGGTGTTCTGTCCTGGATCACTTTGCCAGAAAGGAGAAGAGAATATTGTGCTTAATTGTTGATGTCTATAAAAATACAATCGTCTCCAGCTGGGCACGGTGGCTCACGCCTGTAATCCCAGCACTTTGGGAGGCCGAAGTGGGTGGATCATGAGGTCAAGAGATCAAGACCATCCTAGCCAACATGGTGAAACCCGGTCTCTACTAAAAATACAAAAATTAGCTGGGCGTGTTGGCACATGCCTGTAGTCCCAGCTACTCAGGAGACTGAGGCAGGAGAATTACTTGAACCTGAGAGGTGGAGGTTGCAGTGAGCCAAGCTCGCACCATTGCACTTTAGCCTCACGACAGAGCGAGACTCCGCCTCAAAATTTAAAACAAACAAACAAACAAAACAACAACAAAAATACAATCCCCTCAAAAGATAGGAAAGAAGTATAAGACAAGTAATGGACTTCAGAGAGATACCAAAAAGGAAAAGTGAGTACAAACTGAAAGAGGCATTGACAAAATTTTGCAACTAGTTGCAAAAGTTTGCAATGTCATAATGAAAAACCCAAGTGAACTGGAGACACTCTTGCCCATAAAAGAAGACATGTCAGGGTTGTGGTAGGAGGCAGAAGACAGGTGAGTTCTGCTGTCATCAGAAAGAGGAGCACACAGTCTTGCACTCCCTGCAGTAGGCGGTTACATAAAAGAGGGAACAGAAGGGGTGTTTGTAGAAGGCCTGTGACCAAGTTGGCAGGCCTCTGTCCCACACCATCTACTGCAGAATCCACATTTGCGCCTGATCTACAGTCATGGATGACTGAGTCACCAAGGAAACGTGACCTTATATTCAGCATCCTCAGGTTAGGAGAAAATGTGTGTAATCAGAAAGATTCCTGGCTTGTCCGAGTGCACTGGTGTTTACAACTAATTGTTCACAACCAGTTACAGATTTCTTTATTTTAGTTTAGTTTTCTCTATAGCCTAGACTGGAGTGCAGTGGCACAATCTCTGCTCACCGCAACCTCTGCCTCCCCAGGCTCAAGTGATCCTCCTCCCTTGCCTTCTGAGTAGCTGAGACCACAGCTTGCACCACCATTCTTGGCTAATTTTTTTGTAGAGATGGGGTCTTGCTATGTTGCTCAGGCTGGTCTTGAACTCCTAGACTCAAGTGATCTATCCACCTCAGCCTCCCAAAGTGTGGGATCACAGGCATGAGCCTCCATGCCCAGCCCAGTTACAGAGTTTTGTCTTCCTTCTCCACTCCCACTGCTGCACTTGACCAGTCTTTTAAAAAAAAAAAAAAAAAGGAAAAGAAAAAGAAAGAAAGAAGGAAGAAAAAGAAAGGAGAAAAAAAGAAGAAAGAAAGAATGAAAGGAAGAAAGAAGAAAAAGAAAAAAAGATTCCCAATAAAAATATTCAAGTGAAAAGGTTCTAAAGGCAAGATAACATTTGCAAAATAACAGATGGATTTCCCAACATCCCACTCACTGGAATTTCTCCTAGAGATTTCCTTGCACATGTGTGACATGATGTATGTACAAAGGCATCTACTTGTAATTGCAAAAATTTGGAAACCATGTAATTGCTCATCAAATAGGGAACTTGTTAAATAAATGATGGCACAGCCATACAATGGAATACTGTACAGGTATAAAACAAAGCAAATTAACCTTAAAAATGAGGGAGATCTCTGTGCATTGATAAAGGAAACATCTCCAAGATACATTGCTATGTCAAAAAAGACTCAAAACCGGTTGTACAGTATACTATATTTGGGATAAAAATGAAAAGGGAAACATGTTAAAATATTTGTTTTGGCTTGTATTTTCATAAAAATCTGATAAAAAGTGGATATCTAGGCTGAGCACAGTGGCTGACACCTGTAATCTCAGCACTTTGGGAGGCCAAGGCAGGCGGATCACTTGAGGTCAGGAGTTTGAGACCAACCTCACCAACATGGTGAAACCCTATCTTGACTAAAATACAAAAGTTAGCTGGGCATGGTGGTGGGCACCTGTAATCCCAGCTACTCAGGAGGCTGCGGCAGGAAGAACTGCTTGAACCCAGGAGGCATAGGTCACAGTAAGTGGAGATCATGCTACTGCACTGCATGATCATCATGCACAGGAAGACTCTGTCTCAAAAAAAAAAAAAAAAAAAGTGGACATCTGCAAGGAGAGAGTGAATTAATTGAGTAAATGCAGGTAGGGAAAAGCAAAAAGGCTTTTCACAGTATACCTTTTCATATTGTTTTGAGTTTTGAATTGTGAAAATATTACTCAAATTTTTTGAAATAAAAACAAATGGTTCAGAGGGTGAGGATTGTGAGTGGGGGCAGCTGAATCCACTTATGTAAAAATGACCTTTCCTCTGAAGGCAAGTCTGTACTGAAAAAAGAAAACTGCAAAAGAAAAAAAAATGAAATAAAAATGACTCCAGGTGATAGTAGTTTACTGTATTTTCATATTAGGGGAACTCCTGTGTATCTGTTATCAGTCAGGACTCTTACAGGTCTAATCATCTGTAATCTAACTCCAGTTTATTGAAGTTAGAGACTTTTATCAATTCATGTAACTGAGACATCCAGAGGTGGAACTGGCCTTGAGGATGGTGGCGCACAGAGCAGTGCTTGTTGCTGAGGAACTACCTAAACCTCAGGCTTTCTGGGCACCCTACACCACCTTGTCTTAAACCACAAGACAGACTATTGACATCTTCTTCAGCATTTTCCAAGCATGGACTCTGGCGGTCACTGCCAACTCCAATATGGGTCTGGAAACCTGCTACCCTTCATTTTAGAAGATGAATCTGGGGCCAGGCACAGCGGCTCACGCCTGTAATCCTAGCACTTTTGGGGAGCCGAGGTGGGTGGATCACCTGGGGTCGGGAGTTCGAGAACAGCCTGGCCAACATGGTGAAACCCCGTCTCTACTACAAATACAAAACTTAGCTGGGTGTGGTGGCATGCGCCTGTAATTCCAGCTACTTGGGAGGCTGAGGCAGGAGAATCGCTTGAATCCAGGAAGCGAAGGTTGCTGCGAGCCGAGATCACGCCATTGCACTCCAGCCTGGGCGACAAGGGCGAGACTCCATCTAAAAAAAAAAAAAAAAGAAAAGAAAAGAAGATGAATCTGCTGGGAGTGACCAAGGAGAGTCAGAAAATTCCACTCCAGGGTTTGAGGCTGTGGTTGCTCTCTTGTGCAACAGACATGATGCAGATGCATGACATTCTGGACTGGAGAATGTGGGGCATTCAGAGCCAGACCAAGAGTATGTGTGTGGGGAGACGGCTGGGCTTACTGGCTTGCCAGAATCAGGCAGTGGGAGAGAATGGGATACCACTTATCTTCCTCCCACTGCCCTTTCCTCATTCCAGGCCCAAACACCAGACTAGTATGTCTCCAACTGAGTAAAAATGGGAACATGGGACAATGCCACATGTAAGGGATGTTAGGAAACCCAAACACAGCACAACACTGATGCACTTAATTTGGTTTATAAAATGCAATTTCTGTGGAATCCTCTGTGTTAGTGTTAAAAAAAAAAAAAAAGACCCACTTGATTAGAAATCAGGAAAACTGATTCTAAGTAAGAGAGACTAAATAATAAAACAAGAACTTTTAAAAAATATAAACATAACTTTGGAGTTAACATAAGGTTTTTGTATTATCTAAATGGCTTATTTACTTTCAAATTTGAAAAGGTTATTAGCAAGTATACTTTGGTTTACTGTGAAGCGAGTTAGGTTGGCTTTTGGGCGGGGAGGGTATGAAGGGAAAAGGGGTTTTAATTCCACAGTGGAATCTGCTTTTTGTCTGTTAGAGACCCATTTCCACCCTTTTCTTCTGAGAAACAACTTTCAGTCACCATCAGCCCACTAGTTTTGGTGGTGTTGACCCCTCCCTGCTCCAGGGGTGAACATGTGATTCAAGTCTCACCAATCAGAGCCTCAGACCTCCCAATGGCATGTGATCCAAGCCAGCCAATCAGAGACAAGTCATGGGCATGTGGTTGGAACTGTTGAGAAGTCCTTTCTTTCCCCCTCTTTTTCTGGATGATGTGTGTCTGGGGGTTGTAGATGCCCTCTCACTTCCACTAGGGGAAAGCCTGCTTGAGAATGAAGCCAGCTGAGAGGAGGAAAGAGAAGATGGAGTCCTAATGGCACATTTAGATCCAGCCACCCATAAAGCCAGTTCCACTCCTGAATGTCTCAGTTACTTGAGGCAATATAGATTCCCTTTTCCTCTTCTTGTTGGATTTCTGATTCCCTTTTCTCCTTCTTGTTGGATTTCTGATCTCTTCATCTCTCAATCTTGACTGACATAAACTTCTGATGCTAACGTTTGAGAATCTACGAAGATGAACCAATCGTGCCCACATGGAAAACTACATGAATTAAGAAAGCATAAGGTTTAAATCGTAATCATACCTTTATGAAGTCCAAATGGATCTGTAGTCCCAGCACTTTGGGAGGCCGAGGCGGGTGGATCATGAGATCAGGAGATCAAGACCATCCTGGCTAACACGGTGAAACCCCATCTTTACTAAAATACAAAAAATTAGCCGGCGTGGTGGCAGACGCCTGTAGTCCCAGCTACTCGAGAGGCTGAGGCAAGAGAATGGCTTGAACCCGGGAGGCGGAGGCTGCAGTGAGCCTAGATTGCGCCATTGCACTCCAACCTGGGCAACAGAACGAGACTCAAAAAAAAAAAGAAAAATTAAAATAAAGAAATATTTCATTTCATTTAACTCTTTCAGCCATGAGGTCCAAGGAAATGCAAGTTCATGGAAATTAGAAATAATACCAAAATGTGAATAAGACCAGGTTTAGAGGTCACATGGAATCTGCTGAATATGGTTGTCTGGAGTGATTTTCTGGCCTTCTCAGTTTGCCAAGACAGGTATACATTTGGTCTAGCTCATGTAGCAATGTCTGTGGTAACTGTCCAGGTTGAAGATAGTTGTCATAGAATGGGGATGTCCAAACAACTGAAATGTTTACAGTACACAAAGAAAAACAGTCAACATTACCAGGCGATGCAGACTATTTGTTTATTAAGAAACTAACTAGTAAAGCAGAGTAAATCCCATTCTATATTATAGCACTACAAACATCCTTAGTCATTCCTTCCTTCATTCATTCATTCATTCGTTCATGCATGCATGCATTCAGTGAGTATTTCTTAAGCACCTACAGTGTACCAGGAGGCACTGTGTTCATTGTGGCATTACAAAGATAAAGATCAAGGCACACTCTGCCCTCAAGGAGCTCCCAATCTAATTGTGCAGAGAGATGTGAAAATGAAGCATGAATATCCATCGTGAGGAGTACTGAGAACAAGTCTGCTCGAAGTGAGGCAGAACCATGGATTCATTCCACCACAGGTCCCATGGGAAAGGTATGTGGCATTTCTATTCCTCTTCAGAATAATGAATGCTTGACATAGCGTTCGTCACTGTCTTTCAGTTCCAGTGTTACAAAGGAGATCCCCAGCATTACAACAAGTCACAGTGAACCCAGAAATGATTAGCATTCTATTTATTTATTTATTTATTTGAGACAGGGTCTTGCTCTGTTGCCCAGACTGGAGTGCACTGACATGGCTCACTGCAGCCTCAACCTCCTGGGCTCAGGTGATCCTCCCACCTCAGCCTCCCAAGTAACTGGGACTCCAGGCACATGCCACCACACCTGGCTAATTTTTGTATTTTTGTTGTAGGGATTTTGCCACGTTTCCCAGTCTGGACTCAAAGTCCCAGGCTCAAGCGATCCTCTTGCCTGGGCCTCCCAAAGTGCTGGGATTACAGGTGTGAGCCATCACACCCAGCCAGCATTCTTAATGTTTGCTTACAAAGGTGTTTCTCTGTCAAACTCTTCCATTCACTTAAAGAAAACCATTTATGGTGCATCTTAAAGAAAGCATCCTTACGTTTGCCTTTTATTGACAGATTTCTCTACTCAGCCTTATTAAAGGGCCTACATGGCAGTGGTAGGGGTGCGGGACGTGTTCTAACAACATATGCTAAACACGTAGAGGGGAGACAGCTTGCCATTGCAGAGGTACCTGACTGCCACTGAGCCTCACCCCTATACTCACCCAACAAATAGTTAATGAGGAGCTACCCCCAACTCCTACACCCCCATGCCCTCTGAAGCTGTCTACATGGGCTGCTCTGCCCTTGGCATGTGCCCTTGAGGGCTGATCCCACTTGGCCACACATGGGTTTATGCTCTAGGGTCTTTGCAAGACAGAATTCCTGCTCTTCACCTTTCAGGCCTAAGCCGTAACATTTCAAGGGCTGCTTCCTCCTCTGGAATAACTTGCTTTTTATTGGCCATTCATGATTTGGGTGAAAAGACGGAGTCTGTAGTTCTTGCTTAATACAATGGGCTTGACTCATATTTCCTATAGTGTTGAGGGACATCCAGTCACAGGCATGAAAAGGAGGAGCATATAAATAGCACCCTCACCCAGAAGTTCTTCTTGGCTGCCCCTTTCTCCTTTCTCCTTGTCTCGCTCTTGGGCCTTTGTTCTCTTTGCCACATTTACTGGCATGAAATGAATTTGAGATGTGAGTTTCAGTTCTGAGTCAGACTACATATCAAGTTGTGCCAAAAACAATAAAGGGTGGCTTTCACCTGACTTACTGAAACCATTCCACCTGTAATTACACTCACTACGAATGGCCAGTTAGCAGCGAGAGCAAAAGGTGCAGCCTCATGAGCAGGGAGAAACAAGGTGGGTGGCAGAATTTCAAAACCAAGGTCTTCCATATTCACTTAGAGTTACTGTACATGGTGGTATAAAGGCCTCCCAGTTGAAGCACTTTGCTTAGTTTGGCTAAAAATCAGTATCTTAGTGTTAATGTATTAACTAAATTTTTATGATTTGGGTATATGATCTTTATAAATTGAATTTTATAAATGCTCTTATGATAAAAAAATTATACAGTTCATTCATTAAGAATAAAATTTACAAATGAATATCCCCTGATTTCACTTTGTAACGAATGTACTGAACCTAAATTACTCATTTAATGTATTTCCATAAATCGCACACAAATTAAAAAAAACGACAGAATCTGTACAAAAATAAGAGCTCTCCATTTTTTTGTAACACCTTATTTTTTCTGTATATGAATTTGTTAATATAAAAAAATCTACTTAGAAAATTATAAAAACATCACTACAGTGTCGTAAGGCTGTACATTCTCTAGGAAACACATCTTTAGAAATAGTACAACTATTAGGAACTCTTAACGAAATTCAAGTCCTGGATGTGCTGCAGATGCATCCCAATAATCAGGGCGGCCTCAAAACCCTGTCTGTCCTCTGTAGCACTTCTAGAAATGTCCTGCAACATTCACTGAGTGAGATCAAATTCTTCTTTCTTCAAAGATCACCATTGATTTCTGTGGATATCCTTAGGGTGACACTCTATTTTAAAAAATGAAAGAAAAAGGTTTAAAAGAAGTTAAATAATCCCAGCGTTGACGATGACATTTCCAACAGCTTTGCACCACCTAAGGAATGATCTCACTATGGTTTGTGCTATCCTTGAGTCAGGTCCTAAACAATTTTCTTGGCTTTCTATATCCTTTGAGCTAATAATTCACTTGTCTCAAAATGTAAGATTTTTCCTGTGGACAAATCTGATGTAGTCCCATCTTCTATGTGCTTTGGGAATATTTTTTGAAGAACACTTTTATTTTTTATTTATTCATTTATTTATTTATTTTGAGACAGAGTCTTGCTCTTGTTGCCCAGGCTGGAGTGCAATGGTATGATCTCAGCTCACTGCAACCTCCGCCTCCCGGGTTCAGGTGATTCTCCTGCCTCAGCCTCCTGAGTAGCTGGGAATACAGGCATGTGCCACCACCCCCAGCTAATTTTGTATTTTTAGTAGAGATGGGGTTTCTCCATGTTGGTCGGGCTGCTCTCGAACTCCCGACCTCAGGTGATCCACCTACCTAAGCCTCCCAAAGTGCTGGGATTACAGACATGAACCACCGCATCCGGCATACTTTTATTTTTTAAAAAGATATATTTACTTTCTATTATTTGGAACTAGTAAGTGAGACCTCCTAAAAGAAAACAAGCAGGATTTATGACTATTAACATCAAACAGCAGAGGACATATGAAAATCTCATTGGTGGGAGAGCTATTAAAGATGCCTCCCATTGGGAAGAAGCTAATACATGAAGTTGCACAATCCTTACATATTTTTGTCAAACACATTAAAGATAAAAAGAAAGTGCTCTTTTTAAAAATGCAAAATGTCTTCTGCAAATTTGTACAAATCCTAATTGTCAGCAATTTAAAACATTTGAATTGATAAACACTTACCTGGAAATCTTGGATGAAAGTTAGGAAGTAGAAAATAAAACCAAAGGCCACTGTCCATTCACAGATCGCACTCACTACGTGATATACATAATCCTAATGCCAATAAAAAAGAAACAGAATTTAGCCTAAAAGACTCCCTTTTATGTACATACTGAAATACAGTGAGGAGGTTCAACCAAAGGAAAAAGCTGTCCAGTGAGCATAAGTCAGAACTTTGAGGATATAAGGTAAGCACAACCATGTTACTAAGTGTCAGGGCACCTGCCCACTGAGAATGCGAAGGCAGATATTCCAAAGTTCTTTCTGGCTCCCACAAACTCTCGTTTTAAGATTAGTTTGCCATTTCAAAAGGCAGACTAAGGACTACAAAATGGCTGAGACTGGGAAGCAAATTTGGACACAACAGAAGAAAGAACTTTCCACACAATTCATGACTTGGTCTCCCTCCGCTGAGAATCCCTAAATGTAAGGGCATGCTTAACTAGCACTCTCGCGGTTGCTCCAGAGAATGTGTGTACACATCTAGGTGAACCTGGCCAACTAGTCCCCTAGGTTTTGTGTTTCCCTGTTTATATAGAAATGATCATTCAGAAAATAGTTCTGCTTAATATCATAAGGTAAATACAGCTACAAAGAAACTGCTAATAATGGACATCCACAGGTATACAGAAATGATCATTCAGAAAATAGTTCTGCTTAATATCATAAGGTAAATACAGCTACAAAGAAACTGCTAATAATGGACATCCACAGGTTAACTGCATATCTTCTTGGAGTCAAGAATGAGAGAATGGAAGCCAAGGAGAATGGCTTCAATCAGATGGTCCAAACTCAGTTGCCTATGGAGGCCAGAAAATTAGCAATAATAAATAAAACTGGTGGTTGTGAAAAGAGAGGGAAGTTAGGGAGCCCACGCCTCATCAGCTCAATTCCATGAGAAAATAATACACTACTGCTGCTTTCAAAGAGGTTTAAAAAAAAAAAAAAAAAAAAAAAACACCGTGTGTCTGTCTGTGTGTGCTATCTCCTGATTTTTCAGTGCTGGAAACTAATTTTGAAACACTGTTGCAGTGGCTCACACCTGTAATCTCAGCACTTCAGAAGCCTGAGGCAGGAGGATCACTTGAGCCCAGGAGTTTGAAACCCGCCTGGGCAACATAACGAGACAAAAAATAATTAGCTGGGCGTGGTGGCCTGCGCCTGCAGTCCCAGCTACTTGGGAGGATCACTTGAGCCTGGGGTATAGAGGTTGCAGTGAACCATGATTGCGTCACTCTACTCCAACCTGGGTGACAGAGCGAGACTCTATCTCAAAAATAATAATAATAACAAAATAAAAATAAATAAAACTTTAAGTCAAAAATGCACGTCTGCATTCTGACATTAGCTCACATGCCAAATGAGGCCTGGGGACTGTCAGTGTGCCCTCTCTGATTTCCTACATCACTTTCTGCTTTGCTGAAACGAGGAGCTACCCCTAACTCCCTAAACCCCCATGCCCTCCGAAGCTGTCTACACAGGCTGCTCTGCCCTTGGCATGTGCCCTTGAGGGCTGATCCCACTGCTGCTCTGCCCCAAACTGCTGTAGGCTGCAAGGGTGAGTAACGTGCTGGATCACAGGGCAGTTCCATGGTTGACAGTTGTTTTCTTTGATCCTGTTTTCATCCAGACAGATCTAGAGGAGGCACACCAAGCCCTCCAAGCATCACTCTTCACTCTCCTTGTCATGGTCACATCCACCCACTGTTCTCATGCTAGGTCACAGCGAGGAGAACCTGACCAGCCTACAGTAGGAGGTAGAGGACAGAGGCTTCCTCCTTTTGGTACCAGTACCAGGGGACCTGCCCCATCCCGTATCATTCCTGAACAAGGAAAATGGCTTCTAAAAATAAAGGCAGAACTTTGGGGGGAATTTCTTAAGTGTGATATTAATGAAAGTACATGGAACCAAGAGTCCTGAATGCAGGCAAAGCCCTAATATCCTTGCTATGTGAAATGAGACAGTGATATTGTAATTATCACCCCCCACCACCACCACCAAGTAAGTCACTGCACATAAATGCGCTGTGAAAGCTGTAAACCACTACACAGAAGTCTGGGGCAGTACCTAAATGATTATTCAGTGAATTAATGTAAAGGGATTTTTTTTACATTCTTTGATATTAGGAACAGAAGGAAATGCAAGAGTGGCACAGTCATTTATGGAGTGAACAGAAAACCATGTACTTTTCACATTTTTAAGATAGAAAGTGGAATATAACAGATTTTTTACTGCCTGGAAATAAACTTCGTAAGCCCTGTCCGGCAGCGGGTTTGTGGTAGAAGGTCTCCCCCGAGTGGCTGAAAAGTAAAGTACACCTGAGCTGCTCCGCTACGCGGTCTCACTTTCGGAAAGAGGTTCTCAGCAATGGAAAGAGGAACTGAACCCCCTTCGCATGATGGGGCTAATTCCCCACATATAAGACACACACACACACACACACACACACACACACACACACACACACACACACACACACACACACACAAAGCTGCCTTTTGTCTAGGTCTAACCTATTGGCTAATTTGACCATTTTAAGGTTACATTTTAAAGAAGCCCTTTTTTAATCTTTTTCTTTCTTTTTTTTTTTTTTTGAGATGGAGTCTCACTCTTGTTGCTCAGGCTGGAGAGCATTAGCATGACCTCAGCTCACTGCAACCTCCAACTCTCCAACTTCTGGGCACAAGCGATTCTCCTGCCTCAGCCTCCCAAGTAGCTGGGACTACAGATGTGTGCCACCACACCTGTCTAATTTTTTTTTCTTTTTTTTTTTAGTAGAGACAGGGTTTCACCATATTGGGCAGGCTAGTCTTGAACTCTGACCTCAAGTGATCCACCTGCCTCGGCCTCCCAAAGTGCTGGGATTACAGGCATAAGCCACCGTGCCCAGCCAAGAAGCACTATTTGATCTCTTGTCTGGATCATTCTCTTCCTCACCATCTTCTGTCTCTCTCTTGTCTTGGCAGGCTTCCATCACCTGCCAGAGTTCTCCTTCTTTGGAAATCCTGCTGTCCCCTCTAGCCACCCTGGTGTTTCTCCTTTACCTCTTACCTCCAGTCCAGAACAGGACTCAATAAACATTTGGTTGACAGCTGAATGAATGAACCATCCCTCTCACTATTTAACTTCTTGCCATTGACTTCTAACCTTGGCATTTTACTGAAACTACTTTTTGACAAGCATCACTGACTCCCTTATTGCCCAAATTGAGGGACTTCATTCCTAAAGTTTGTTCAGCTGCGTATGCCATGGTTAGCCACTTCCCTTGCCTTTGAAAAATGTCCTTCCCTTAGTCTCTGGGATCGTATGTCCTCTCATTCCATCATTAGGATTAATTGCTATTGCTTCTGCATTTCCACATTGTGTTGTCTGAAGTCCAGTTCAGCATTTTTTAATTCTTCAAAGTATTACGTTTAGCCACTGACAACTGGCTGTTTGCCCCTCTGAACTATAAAATCCCTCAGGATCCTCTATCCCATGGCCACCCTGCGCTCTACAATCTTTCACAGTCTTGCGTGTGGTAGAGACTCATCAATGAGGTCTACCATACAACACAAGTCTAGTTCTTCTCGCTGGTCCATGATCCTTTTACTTTTCCTTTGCTGGAGGTACTCTTCTGCCTGATCCTTGAGGGAAAGAATCTTCTGTTGGTCTCTCACTAACTCTTCTTTCCTGGGGCATCCTTGATTCTCCTATAAGGCATCTAGATGAACCCCTACTACAGGTATCTAATAGAATGAGTTGATCTCAATGTCATACTTTTGGTTCCATGTGTTCTGATCCTTGGTCCAAAAAGTCCTGGTCTACCCCACACTGTTAACAACTCTACCCTACACTCTGACTCCCAGTCCCACCAGAAGTCTAGGACCACCTGGGTGCAAGCAATCCTTCCACCTCAGCTTCCCAAGTAGCTGGGACTACACGCGCGTGCCACAACGTCTGGCTAATGTTTGTAGAGACAGGGTCTTACTGTGTTACCCTGACTGGTCTTGATCTCCTGGACTCAAGCAATCCTCCTGCCTCAGCCTCCCAAAGTGCTGGAATTACAGGCATGAACCACAGCGCCTGGCCTAGGCCCATGTTTCGAACATCGATATATCATGATAACCTCAGAGTCATCAATTCTAACCAAACTCATCCACTTCCACCTACTAAATTATTTATCCCTGTTAGGGGCCTTATTTCTGGTCAAGGGAATAAATTCTTTGGTTCACCTAAGATAAAAACTTAGAAGTCACCTTTGATTCATCATGCCACTTCATTCTTGTGTTAGTCATTTGCCAACACCCATCAGATTGCCCCTATTTGAAATGTGAACTAGTAGAACTGCCTTCTCCTTACCTTCCTAATGCCAAGCTCTCCAAGCCATCCCAGGCATTGCTTCTGTCTAACGCTCATCTGATAATACTCTTTCTATTTGCTTTACTGTTCAAAAGTCTTCAGGCCGGGCGCAGTGGCTCATGCCTGTAATCCCAGCACTTTGGGAGACCGAGGCGGGGGGATCACAAGGGCAGAGATCGAGACCATCCTGGCTAACACATTTCATGAAACCCTGTCTCTACTAAAAATACAAAAACTAGCTGGGCATGGTGGCGCGTGCCTGTAATCCCAGCTACTTGGGAGGCGAAGACAGGAGAACTGCTTGAACCGGAGAGGCAGAGGTTGCAGTGAGCCAAGATTACGACATTGCACTCCAGCCTGGGCAACAAGGGCGAAACTCCGTCTCATGAAAAAAAAGTCTTCAAAATCTTACTCTGGTCACCTATGTCAAGTACAAGCCTCTCTGCCTGCCTCTTACAGCCACTACACCCTTGCACAATTATCCCTGGCTGCAGCAATTTCTCACTCTATCCTGAAATGAACTATACACCACACTGGAGCTGGTATCGTCCTCTCTACTTAACATTTCACGCTCCCTTTGGCCCCAAACACCTTCATTCACACTCTTTTACTAAGGATAGATAGTTGAAGTGTTTAAGAAAGAAATTAGAGGCCAGGTGCGGTAGCTCATGCCTGTAATCCCAGCACTTTGGGAGGCCGAGGCAGGTGAATCATGAGGTCAGGAGATCGAGACCATCCTGGCTAACACAGTGAAACCCTGTCCCTACTAAAAATACAAAAAATTAGCTGGGCGTGGTGGCAGGCGCCTGTAGTCCCAGCTACTCGGGAGGCTTAGGCTGGAGAATGGTGTGAACCCGGGAGGCAAAGCTTGCAGTGAGCCGAGATTGTGCCACTGCACTCCAGCCTGGGTGGCAGAGTGATACTGTCTCAAAAAAAAAATGAAAAAGAAAAAGAAAAAAGAAAAAGAAAGAAAAGAAATAAATTAGAGGGCCGGGTGTGGTGGGTCATGCCTATAATCCCAGCACTTTGGGAGGTCGAGGTGGGAGGATCACTCGAGGCTAGGAGCTCCAAACCAGCCTGGCCAACATGGGAAAAACCCTGTCTCTACTAAAAATACAAAAATTAGCCAGGCATAGTGGCGCACACCTGTGGTTCCAGCTACTCAGGAGGCTGAGGCACAAGAATCGCTTGAACCCAGGAGGCAAAGGTTGCAGTGAGATGAGATCATGCCACTTCACTCCAGCCTAGGTGTCAGAGCTGTCTCAGAAAAAAACAAAACCAAAAATTAGCTGGACCTGGTGGCGGGCGCCTGTAGTCCCACCTACTTGGGAGACTGAGGCAGGAGAATTGCTTGAGCCTGGGAGGCAGAGGTTGCAGTGAGCCAAGATTGCACCACTGCACTCGGGCAACACAGCAAGACTCTGTGCCCCCCAAAAAAAAGAAGAACAAAGAAAGAAATTAGGAACTCAAAATTTTGAATATAATTCCAGAAAGCATTTGGAATTACCCTGATAGTTAATTACTACACACTGCCAAGTGATTGGACAGTAAATTGATTACATACCATGTTTACTTCACATTTTGCAACTTGTTCTAAAAAATGGCAGTGATCTTCCCTAGACCTAGCCTGGCCACAACCTCACACAACCACGGCCAACAGCCACATTCACGACAACTTAAATGTTACCTTTTCTCTTGGATTCCACTCCAGCTTGGTTATGGAAATTAGTGAAGCACAGACAATCACTGAAAAGGGAAAACAGTTAAGGAAACTACAGCACATGACAGTTCCTTTAATGTTAAGACTAGATTATTCTCCCAATAATATAATCATTACACAGTGTTAGAATGTTGATACCAACATTTCTATCATCAATTAAAATGTTAATACCAACATTTCTACCATCAAACCAGTTATATTAGCTTCCTATAAACTCAGACTTTAAATTCAATGATGAAAGTTAAATCACAACATGGAAATACCTTCACAATAGTTTTCCAGTGTGTATAGTAAAATTTATTAAAATTTGAGGCTACATTTTGCACAACCCTGCATGTTTCTGGATCTTCCCACTTAAACTAGCTGTTTAAATTTGCTCAAAATGACTGACGCAGCAGTCCAAGATGGTTCTTTTTGAGTACTTCCCACTGAATAAAAATACTTTTTCCCTAAAATACTATTTTCCTTTTTTTTTTTTTTTTTTGAGATAGAATCTCATTCTGTCACCCAGGCTGGAGTGCAATGGCGCGATCTCGGCTCACTGCAAACTCCGCCTCCTGGGTTCAAGCATTCTCCTGCCTCAGCCTCCTGAATAGTTAGGATTACAGGCGCCCACCACCATGCCTGGCTAATTTTTTTGTATTTTTATTAGAGACAGTGTTGCGCCATGTTGGTCGGGCTGGTCTTGAACTCCTGACCTCATGTGATCCGCCCGCCTTGGCCTCCCAAAGTGCTGGGATTACAGGCATGAGCCACTGTGCCTGGCCTAAAATACTATTTCCAAGGCAACAGCTTTAAGGAAAATTTTAAATTCCAAAGTGCCAAGGCTTATATACAAAAATAAGCTACAGAAATTCAAACTATTAGCTTTAAAAAACAGACTTTTGTTGGGTAATTGGGTATAAGGTGAGCCCTTCCTTCCTGGCCCAAAGATCTGGCAAATCAAAGAGATTCGCCCCATATCAGACCTCAGGGATGACTGACACACGCCTACAGTCCAGCCTAATAATGCCAGGGGCTAAGGCTCCTATCCTCATGAGCAATACATCTCAATCAGGATTAGCCACATTTCAAGTATGCAAAAGCCACATGTGGGTACCATGTTGAACCAACAGCTCTAGCAAGACAAAGTGGAGGAGGATAATCCAGCCAAGTAGAGATTGGGTAAGAACAGAGGACAAGAAACAGCCAAGCCTGAGGGAAAAGCCGTAAAAACAAGGATGAAGAAATAGGAGGTCTCAGATCATGGGTCTCATGCAGAGGAACCTGGACTTTATGCTGTTGGTGACTTCTGTGAAGGCTTTCAGAAGCTTTAGAAGTCAGGCGCAAGACAGATAATTCATCAGGAAAGGTTTAGAAGCAGGATTCTAATGTCGCCTCACTAGGTGCCTCGGTTTCTTCGGTATTCAAATGAGGCTATTACACAGCAATATTGCAGTAAGAAGAAACCAGGACATTTTAAAGATGCTTTCAATTCCAGTTTTTTTTTTTTTTTTTTTTTTTTTTTTTTTTTTTTTTTTTGGAGACGAAGTCTCACTCTGTCACCTGGACTGGAGTGCAGTGGCACAATCTTGGCTCACTGTAACCTCCCACTCCTAGTTCAAGCAATTCTCCTTCCTCAGCCTCCCGAGTAGCTGGGACTACAGGCACACGCCACCATGCCTGGCTAATTTTTCTATCTTTAGTAGAGATGAGGTTTCACCATGTTGGCCAGGTTGGTCTCGAACTCCTGACCTAGCCACCGCACCCAGTCTATTTAAAGATGCTGTAAATTCTTTGTAAGGAAATATAAATACCATGCTAGTGTTTAACACAGAAGATCTTTTCATATGGATGAATTCATTCAAGTTAATCTGAAATAGGGTCATAACCCCTTTCTGTGTGGGGCTGCTTCCTGTTGGCATGACCCATAATAAGAACTTCCTAGAGGCCAGGCGCGGTGGCTCATGCCTGTAATCCCAGTACTTTGGGAGGCTGGGGCCGGTAGATTATCTGAGCTCAGCAGTTTGAGACCAGCCTGGCCAACATGGTGAAACTCCGTCTCTACCAAAAATATGAAAAGTAGCTGGGTGTGGTGGCAGGCACCTGTAATCCCAGCTACTAGGGAGGCTAAGGCAGGAGAATAGCTTGAACCCGGGAGGTGGAGGTTGCAGTGAGCCGAGATCACACCACTGCACTCCAGCCTAGATGACAGAGCGAGACTCTGTCTCAAAAAAAAAAAAAGAACTTCCTAGAAATGAGAATTATTAGTAAGTGAAACTCTGAGGCCTGAAATGCTTATTTCGCTAAAACTCTCTGACTTTGATATCTAGAGATCTGTTTCCAAAGTTGGAAGCAATGGAAGTTTTCCTGCATCAGGAAACTTTGCTTGTAACACTACAACCACTATTATGAATTTTACAACACAAGATTAAAAAGTTGAAGGAGATATATTCAAAGAGACAGTGTTCCTTTAATCTACAAGTAAGACAAGGAATTTGAGAAGCAACTATCTTAGGAACAGGGTATATATTTTGTTGGTAAATCTCTTGGTACTAGGATTTGGCTACTCTGTGTTTAGAAATTTTGTAATTAAAAATGTCCTTCCCTAAGATGGAAAAACCCAAAATCATGTTTAGACTTCACATTTTATAGTTTCTATTTTAGAAAAGAAACACAAAGCTTAATATTTAGAAGCAAGTGACGTGTTTTCACTCCATCTTGCCCACTTTATACCGTAACTCAACCCAGACTAACAAAATTGTCGCCCATAACATATTTCCGATTTTCCTACAATCTGACATTAGTCATCATTGTTTAATGACCCTGAAGCTTGCTCTGATACGACTACAGATGGTATTTTGAAAGATGGGGAATCCTGCAACTCTTTAAGACCATGGCTTTTTTTCTTTGTTAAGTACTTCATTAAAGAAAAGAAAAAGGGAAAGAAAGAAAAAGCTTTCATTTCCTCTAAATCAGAATCTACAAGCATGCTAAATTTATATCTTCATTTCCTTTCAGATTGCTGAGTTAGAAAATGAAATGGATTTCATTTTGAAAATGAAATTAGTGACTATAAAAAGAAAAGGCTAAACATTTTAATTTACTCAGTAATAAGTGATCTAGAGGCTTTTAAAAATCTCTTCACATGAATGAGTAAACCAAACTGTCTTGCCACCTACGTGCAGGGAGGGGGAGAGTTTAGCCTTGAGGGACTTCGTGGGGCTATTACTTTGAGTACAATATCAATATTTGGTGTCCTTAGCCAAGCACTACAAAGAAAAATAAATATTTTCATATGGCTCATGAAACTGGCCCTGTGAGAAGGAAAGTAAACAGAAACTGAAGTGTTCCTACATTTTCCACCCTTCTTTCACACCATTC